>NW_007225389.1:0-699 GCF_000164805.1 Carlito syrichta
GTCTTGCCGTTGTCCGTGGGGCCCCAGCTGGCACTGTAGATGTCAATCAGCTGTGGCATGTGGCTGATGGAGGAGGCCTCGATGATGTCAGTCATGAATGGCTGGTCCAACATCCGGATGCCTGTGGATACGGAGAATACCGGGTTTGGGTTCTCCAGTTCACAGGAGATGAGTGATGAGGGAGGGCTTGGGTCTTGGGTGTGCTTGGAAGTGTTGGTGACCCCCACATTCCCTGGGGGACACTTGTGGAGTCCAAAAATTAAGAAAGAGGCACAGTGCTGAGCACGGTGGCTCACGCTTGTAATCCCAGCACTTTGGGAAGCTGAGATGGGAGGATCGCTTGAGCCCAGGATCAGCCTGGGCAACACAGCGAGACCTCATCTCTACCAAAAAAAAAATAGCCAGACATAGAGGCATGCATCTATAGTCCCAGCTACTCAGGAGGCTGAGGTGGGAGGACCACCTGAGCCCAAGAGGCTGAGGCTGCCATGAGCCATGATCATGCCACTGCACTCCAGCCTGGGTGACAGAGTGAGACAACAACTCAGAAAAAAAAGAGAGAAAAGAAAAAGAAGGAAGCACAGATGGTTGCAGTCACCCCTTTTTGGGACCCCCCTATGCCTTTTCTTATGTAACTATTTGAAGAAAATTTTATTCCTCTAGCAAACCTTACAAGAATTCCCAGTGGGGAAGGGAATT
>NW_007225390.1:0-511 GCF_000164805.1 Carlito syrichta
CAGATTCCCACTACTGTCAATCCTACCTCCCCGACCCCCACATCCCTCCACAGTTTTCTGCTACTGCCAATCCTTTTCTAATAGTAGTATGATAGTTGTTCAAATTTACTTGTGAGTGAGAATATGTGATACTCAATTCTTTGTTTCTGTGAAAGATCACTCACTCAGTATTATAGGCTCAAGTCCATCCAGGTTGCTGCGGAGTTCATGATTTTGTTCTTCTTTATGGGTGCATAATATTCCATTGTGTATGTGCACCACATTTTTTTAATCCAGTCCTCTTTTGATGGGCAGCACGGTTGGTTCCATTTTCTTGCTACTGTGAACAATGCTGTGATAAACATAAGTGTGCAGGTATCTTTTTTATAGAGTGATTTGATTTCTTCTGGGTATATTTCCAGTAGGGGGGAATATGGGGTCGTATGGAAGGCTGATTTTTAGAACTTTTAGGAATCGCCACACTGTTTTCTACAAAGACTGTTCTAGTTTACACACACACCAACAGTGTAGA
>NW_007225391.1:0-771 GCF_000164805.1 Carlito syrichta
AGGTTGCTGCGGAGTTCATGATTTTGTTCTTCTTTATGGGTGCATAATATTCCATTGTGTATGTGCACCACATTTTTTTAATCCAGTCCTCTTTTGATGGGCAGCACGGTTGGTTCCATTTTCTTGCTACTGTGAACAATGCTGTGATAAACATAAGTGTGCAGGTATCTTTTTTATAGAGTGATTTGATTTCTTCTGGGTATATTTCCAGTAGGGGGGAATATGGGGTCGTATGGAAGGCTGATTTTTAGAACTTTTAGGAATCGCCACACTGTTTTCTACAAAGACTGTTCTAGTTTACACACACACCAACAGTGTAGAGGTATTCCCTTTACGCCACCTCCTCTCCAGCATCTATTTTTTGAGTTATTGATGATGGTCATTCTGACTGGAGTTAGGTGGTGTATCAGTGTAGTTTTAAATTTCATTTATTTGATGACTAGTAAGACAGCATATTTTCATGTATCTATTGGCTGCTCATATGTCTTCTTTTGAGAACTGTCTATTCAAATCTTTTACCCACTTTGTAATTGGATTGTTTTTTTTGTTTGTTTGTTTCTATTCAGCACAATTTAGTTCCTTATAGATCCTAGATATTAGACCTTTGTCAGACATACAAATATTTTTTCCCAGTCTGTGGGCTGTCTCCCTGCTCTCCTGATGGTTTCTTTGACTTTATAGAAGCTTGTCAGTTTGATGAGGTCTCACTTATCTGTCTTATCTCTTATGGCATGGGCACTTGGGGTTTTGATCAGGAATTGGTTGCCAGTT
>NW_007225392.1:0-757 GCF_000164805.1 Carlito syrichta
GAATTAAGTGAGGTTGTCACATTTAAGGCAATCACACAAAAAATCAATTATATTTCTATATTCTAGAATGAACTGTTGGAAGTCAAAATTTCAAAAACAGTATATTTATAGCAGTTCTCTAAATTCAATTAATTAACAAATAAATATTTTAAGATGTAAAGAACCTGCATACGGAACACTATAAAAACAATGAAGCAAATCAAAAAGATATAAATAATTTTGTTAATGAATTGGAAGATTCAGCTTAATAAAGATGTCAATGCTCCCCAAATGACTTCTACATGTAATGTAATTCTATGAAAATTCTCAGCAGGATTTCCTGTAGACATAAACAAAGATGATTCTTAAATTTATATGAAAAGCAAACAAGCTATAATAGTCAAAACAATTTGAAAAAGAAGAATCAAGATGAATGAATTTTAAGACATACTATTGAAGCCACGATAATAAAGATAGAGCAGTACTGGAAAATGAATGAACACATATACCAATGAAACATAAGAAATTGGACCACACAAATATATCCAACTGATTTATGACAGTTTGCAAAGACAATTCAATAGATAATTCAGTGAAAATGAACTTCCACATATACCTCACACTTTAACACACACCCACCCACCCACATACACACACACACACACACACACACACACACACACACACACACACACACACTTCTAAACTCAAACATGGGTCATAGATCTAAACGTAAAACATACAACTCTTAAAATTTTATTGGAAAACCTAGCAGAAA
>NW_007225393.1:0-737 GCF_000164805.1 Carlito syrichta
ACCCCTCCCTCATACCTCATCTCAACCTCCCTTGCACACTGAGAATCCTGGTTTTCATAGATACAGGTGGGGATAGAATTGGAGAATCTCACAATCACTTATTTGGTATATCACACACACTAAGTTTACTAATGTGAGTATTGCTGAAAACAATTGTTTTATGCATAGGCTATCCTCATTCTTCTTTTTTCGTTTTTTTACTATAATCTTTTTTAAGTTAAGAGAAATGGAGTAGGAAGTACAGAGGATTCCCCTGTCCTGGCTCCACCCCTCACAATGTCTCCCGTTATGGAGACATTGTCATATGTCATGGGTGTGGTGGTTTGCTGTAATTGCTGAAACAATATTGGTACATTATTATTATTATTTTTCTTCCATTTCTTTCCCATCTCACCAATAGATTATTATTATCCAAAGGCCATAGTTGACATTAGGGTTCATTCTTTACGTAGTACAAGTCTGCGGGTTTTGAGAAATGTGTAAGGTCATGTTTCCACCATTACAGTATCAGACAGAACAGTTTTACTAACCTAAAAATCCCATTTTTCACTTATTCACCCCTTTCCTCACCATCTACCCCCAAATCTCTGACAACCACTGAAATTTTATAGTTTGTCTTCATCTCTAGTTTTAAGCTTTCTAGAATGTCATAGTTGGAATCATATAGTTTATAGCCTTTTACACATTGACTTCTTTTACTTAGAAATATGCAGTTAAGATTCCTCCATGTGATTTTG
>NW_007225394.1:0-854 GCF_000164805.1 Carlito syrichta
AGAAATTATGTTTAATGCATAGAAAGATATAACATTTAAATAAAGCTGATATTATCCAATATTTTAAATATAAAATTAAAATTGTATTAAATATTTATATAAAAGTGAATTTTTTCTTACAATTTAGAATTCTATATACCTACTCATGTATATAATTTTATCATTTTTCAACCATCTCTGAATCTATCTCTGGAACCTCAGATTAGGAAGGAAAATAAAGACGCAAAGGATATTACATACTACCAGGATATATTTCATTATGACATAAAGTAAATAAGATACCACAGAAAGATTTGAAAAGTTAGTAATGCTGTCCTTTCTCCTACCTAAACTCTCTGACCTTGAGTTATTTCTGTACCTTGAAAGTGTCCATCTCTGACATCAGCACTGAGAAGAATAGATGTTCAAATATATCAAGAGCTCTTTCTGCATTTCTTGAGAACACGTAATGTTTCTATTTTATTGTGACAATGTGTTGAGCGACACTGAATTTAAAAAGTTAAATTAGCTTTGCTTTTCTGGAGTGTATATACATTGGCTGTGATACAAAAACTTTTTTTATATATCATTGGATTTGTCTTGCCAAGATTCCATTTAGGATATGTGCATACATGTTCATAAGTGATATTGACCTGCAATTTTCCTTTCTTGTAATGTCCTTGCCAGATTTTTATTCCAAACATATGCTGACCTCCAAAAATTAATTCAGAAGTGTTACAGCATTTTCTATTTTCTGAGTTTGTGTCATATTAGTGTTCAGTTTTTTCTAGAATTCTTGGTAAAATTTACTCAGTGTTGGGAGCCAGCCATGGAGGCCCACTGAGCATTAGGGATCAGGAAGGGCCGTTGACCCC
>NW_007225395.1:0-829 GCF_000164805.1 Carlito syrichta
AAAATCTTTCCATATTTTCATTCATCAATTGTTTGCTCTTTTTTACTGCTAAGTAGTATTGAATTTTCTAAATATATTGGTTCTTTTATCCATTTTTTTATGGACATTTGGGTTATTTTCAGTTTGAAGTTGTTATGATTAAAACTGTTAATAACCTTTTTTTGTGATCATATGTTTTTATTTTTTCTAGTTAGATGGCTGGTGAACTTTTTGGTAAACTGCTTTCAAAATGGTTGCTCAATTTGACACTCCCACCAGCAACTCATACGGGTTCCAGTTACTCTAAATATTATCAATCTTTTTTCATCTGAGTTATTCTTGTGAGTGTAATAATAACTCATTCTGCTTTTAATTTTCATTTTCGTGATGATTAATGATGTTGAGTACTTTAGCATTAGCTTATTGCCTGTTGCCTATTCATGTGTCCTTTTGTGAACTATCTATTTCAATTTTTGATTTAGTAAAATAAATATCTGTAGATGCTTCCAGAGTAAACACAACTTAGTGGTTAATTAATAGACAGTACATGATATTCTTAGGGCTATCTGTAATTTTGTAAATAAAATTATATTATTGGCTGTTTGTTACTGTTATATATTTCCTAACATATCCATTGTCAGTCAATGCCTGACACTTAGCTATTTTATTCAAATGAGATATTTGTGCAATACATGTATTCCATTTCCTCCATTTTTTAAAGATACAAACCTATTTTTTTGCTTTAATTATGCATTGTAACAAAATATTCCATTCCATTGGCCAAACTATGCCACTAAAAATCTGAAACTTGTTTCCTAGGAGGTACTTTTTGCTGAGATATATGATGCCA
>NW_007225396.1:0-730 GCF_000164805.1 Carlito syrichta
GTCAGTCAATGCCTGACACTTAGCTATTTTATTCAAATGAGATATTTGTGCAATACATGTATTCCATTTCCTCCATTTTTTAAAGATACAAACCTATTTTTTTGCTTTAATTATGCATTGTAACAAAATATTCCATTCCATTGGCCAAACTATGCCACTAAAAATCTGAAACTTGTTTCCTAGGAGGTACTTTTTGCTGAGATATATGATGCCAGATAAAGCAGGATAAAAATAGGGTTTCTTCCAATCATGGTTCAAGTGATATTTATATTTGGGTGATGTAGGAAAGTTGAAGATCACCTTCAAGCCCCCTTTAGGTCTTGGGGGGCTCTTTGGTTGCATCTAGAAATCAAATTGACATCACAAAGATTAGTTTTAGAAAAGCATGCAAATTCATAAGTTTTACATGTACATGACAACCTTCACAAGAGAGTGAAGTCCAAAAAAGTGGCCAAAACCTTCAGACTAAGCACAGTAAGTTTGTGAAGAAATGACAAGATAAAGGGGATCTAAGAGCACTAAGTTTCTAGACAAGTCGCTAGGAGACATATGAAGGGCATAAACCCAGTGAAAGATGAGGGTTTCTTTGGGAAGTATATTTATTCAAGTCCACTGCAGTCCCCAATTTTCAGGCTCTGGTGTAACGGCTATTTTCTCACCGTGGTATGGAGAGGATATCCCTCTTAGAAGAATCTATATGCATGAAGGAACAGACAGTCAGATAGGCCTT
>NW_007225397.1:0-2047 GCF_000164805.1 Carlito syrichta
GAGGGTTTCTTTGGGAAGTATATTTATTCAAGTCCACTGCAGTCCCCAATTTTCAGGCTCTGGTGTAACGGCTATTTTCTCACCGTGGTATGGAGAGGATATCCCTCTTAGAAGAATCTATATGCATGAAGGAACAGACAGTCAGATAGGCCTTTCTCAAACTACAATTTCCCCAAAGTTTCCAACTTAAAATAATCAATATTCCAATTTGGAATATTTTGGCATGGCATGCCCTTTTCTCACTTAATGGCAAATGATTATATATGTGCACAAGGTACCCTTGACATAAGTGACCTCATCTTAGGAAAATACTCCATTTTGCATTTTTAAAAGATATTCAGATAACAAAGACAAGATGTTTCCCTAATCAACAGAGACAACACACAACTATATGAGGGCATAACCTTTCAATATCAGTCCTCACCAGATGACTCTAGAGTCATAAAATGATTAGGACTTTACCAGCTCAGGATTCCTGCCTTAATAGACCTTGTCTTGCCATCTCTCATGGTTAGCACCCAGCATCTGTCCCCAAAGACTCTATCCAAATCAGAGACTCTTCCTTACAAGTTGCTCCAGTCCACACCAACCCAGGACACTCTCCCTCTCCTTGTCCACATCACTCTTCTGGTACTAGTTCGCTAGCCCCTTTTCCTTCCCCTTTTCTCTCAACGTTAAATGTGACTCTGTTTGATATGGAAATTTTAATCAACAACATTTGTATATTGATTAAGTATCCTACTATAGATGATTTGGAATGTGGACTGACTTGTGGAGGGGCTTGAGCCTGTGTGCCACCACCCTGACTACCGAATGAATGGGTATGAATTGCTAAGGAGAATCTCCTCCTTGGGGACTCCCTGTAGCTCATGGTTTTTATTATTGAAATAACATCAATAAAAGCCTGGCCTGTGGAAAGACCCAAATGTGCACGGACCTGATTATGTCTGACCTTGCACCACTCACAAGGATACATATAATAATTCTAGGGCAAAAAATTTGGTACTTTGAATGAGACTGTTGATTTTTCAAAGTAAATAAATATTTATTACCATATCTATAAATTTAATAAATATGTGCTTATATGATCTTCTAAAACAAAACAATTTAATACAAAAATCAACAGTAAGACAATGGTTGAAAATTACATATTTAGAGATTTCCCTTCTACCCTTTTTTTGCTTTAATTTGAATCCCTAATTTCACAACTTTTTTTCTGTAGTAGCGTTCTAGTCAGGAATGTTTTCTTATCTCACACAAAATAAGGAGCAGAAGAGTCTAGAGCAGACACTTCCAGGGAACATGAGCCAGATCCAGGTTTGCAGGTCCCTGGGGTATTATGGAAACAGTACCTAACACTTATAGGAGAAAGGTTGGTGGAAGAATTTGTCCCAAATCTGGGTGTTGTGCTTCAGAATATATAATGGAACCCAGTAAATTTATTACATTTTAAACTTGGCCTATCCCCATAAATGTAAGCATAATTTGATCTTAGGGTGATTTCATTAAATATCCTGTTTCCATATTATCTCTAAGTCAAATGGATTGGTTTAAACCTCATCCTAATTTCTCATAAAATAACTATTAATAACAATAATCAATATAAAATACCTCTCATTCATTCAATGCTTACCTTGCAATTGCATTATGCTTAATATTTCACCTATAATTTTTCCTTTTAATTATTATCATAACATTAAGATCAGTGTTAATTCTCACTAAAAAGAAATATATACAACTCAATTTTCTTACTTTTTAAAACTTTCACTTAAGAAAAGACTAGGACCTGGCTCTGTGGCTCAGCCATTAATCCCAGCACTTTGGGAGACTGAGGCAAGGGGATTGCCTGAGCCTGTGGGTTCAAGACCAACCTGGACAACTTGGTGTGACCTCATCTCTGCAATAAATAAAAAATTAGCTGGGCATGGCAGTGCATGCCTGTAGCTCCACGTACTTGGAAGACTGAGGCAGAAGGATAGCAGGAGCCCAGGAACTCAGCAGGTCAACACTGGAGTGACCGTGAGTGTATCACTGCACTCCAGCCTGG
>NW_007225398.1:0-895 GCF_000164805.1 Carlito syrichta
TTACTTATTTATTTATTTTAGTGAGAAAGCAGGATTTATTGAGAGGATAGAAAACCTCCCACAGTGGGAGGGGACCCAAGGGGGTTACCCCAGACCTACTTGTAGTTCTTTGAAGAATCTCCATTCCTATTTCCACAGAGGATGTATAAATTTACGCTCCCACCAGCAGTGTAAAGTGTTCCTAAAAGGTACATTCTGAGGTGATCAAAAATGTTCTAGAAAATTGACTATGGCGATGACTGCGGATCTCTGTGAATATGCCAAAACATCATGGAGTCCTACGCTTTAAATGGGTGAATTATATGGCATGCGAATTACATCTTAATAAGGCTGTTAAGAAAATAACTGCGACAGGAGTCTAGGCAGGGGCCTCAGAAAATGGAGTTATCTTAAAGCATCGCATATTTGGTTTGCTGATGTGATTAGCATAGTCTTTGAATTCAAAGAGCTTCGACTTCTGTAGTTCAGAAGAATCAAAGAGGGAAGGGATCGAGACTATCTAAGAGGTGTCATTTTGATCTACTGAAAGGGTATTTGGTCTTCATGGTGATGGGTGGGCACAAAGGTTGGGAAGAAGAGTGCCTGCTTTTTAACTCGTTTCACTTAAAATAGCTTCTTGGGTTCTGTTGCGTGAAATGAGGAACCCTCATCCATTTAAGTGGGCTGCAGACATCTGCGGTCTCAGGAGCTCTTGGCAGAGGCCAGGCCAGAGGATCCATAACTGCGAAGGGCATGCTGGATGCCATCCGCATCTTTTCCTTGCATTGAGAAAAACGCCACTGCCTGTGCCCCCACATCAGCTGGAATTTCTTCTTAGTATGTTTTGTTGTTGTTGTTTTTGAGTCGGAGTCTCACTCTGTCGCCCAGACTGGAGTGCAGGGGCCGCTCCCGGCCA
>NW_007225399.1:0-694 GCF_000164805.1 Carlito syrichta
TCTCTCTCTCTCCCTCCCCCCCTTTCTCTCTTTCTTTCCTACTTTCTTCCATCTTTATCCATGAGGACTACATGGTGAATTAATACTGGATGCCTTTTTTTTACACATCAGTGTGGATATGTAGCAGGTAAAATCCCAGTAGGATCAGCTAGAATAACTCTATCATCAAACTCTGATATTCAAATTAGTTTGTGACCTGCTAAGGAGCATTATAAATTGATTTTCAATTTGGTCTACAGACTTTCAAAGATACTAAAATAATTGAATACACTGCTCTAATTTCCATCCGCATAAAGGTGTTAATCTCATTTTCTTCGAGCTCATTTAAAAAGCACCTCTAATTACATGTGAAGTTCGAAATATGTCATTTTCTTGTATACCAGATGTCAGTTGCTTGATAGCTTCATGTTTTAAGTCGGTTCTCTAACATTGTTAAAGAGTGTCTCACCTTAAGCTCTGTGAAAAAATCTAGCACAAAGCAAAATACTTTGAAAGATTTGTGGAGAAAGGATACATACTTATATTCTTTCAAGAAACTTTTTTCCCTTTGATTCTTTTCTTTATTTTGTTTCACCTCTTGCAGATATTTCTGTAATACAGTTACCAGGTCTTCTTCCACAATTGGCCTCCAACACTATAACATTAATGTCCTAAACTTTTACTGAAAATACATGCTAAAAATAAGGAGTCAGAA
>NW_007225400.1:0-2047 GCF_000164805.1 Carlito syrichta
CCACATGGGTTTGACTGGGGTTTATCACATGATGATTGAGCTCTAAGCACAAGCATCTTGAGAGAGATATAGCCTTCTATAAATTAGACTCGGAAGCCATAGAGTGCCATTTTCTCTCCATTGTGTTGATGACATCAGTCACAAAGTCTTGCCCAGTTCCAAGGTGAGAAGAAATTATTCCCACCTCCTAGTGGGGAGTGGTAAGGTTCTGGAAGAGTATGCAGGACCAGAACTATTGCTGTGGGCATGTTTGGAATTATGACCTGCCATAGTTTATAAGCACTGAGTTCCTGGGATGGGAGAGATCATTATACACTTGAATTTTCTGGATTGGCTGCTAATTGAAGTGGTCTGGAGCTTCTTGGGTTGATGGTTTGAGGTTATGAGCTGTGCTGAGGGCTGATTGTGGCCCTGGCTTTTAGGGTTTCTCCCAATTCTTTTTTCTCTAGCTAGAAAGTGAAGACCTACAGCAGAGACTCATTTACATGGTCCCCACCATACTCCAGGCTGCAAACCTTCCAAAATAAATCCTGTCCTTAAAAAGTTAAAGGATTCAATGGAGCACAACTTCCACCTTTTTGGTGAACAGCATTTGATATTCTACCTTCCAGATCCTCACAGTTGGTGGCATAGACCCACATGCTTCCTCAGGACTTCTTTTGGGGAAGAACCTAGAGTTGGGACCTGAACAAATACCCCAAATTAGAAAAGCAGTCTTCCTTCTTGCAGAAGAGGTGGAGATAAGAAATGTCCACCTCTACCGATTATACACTCTGGTCTATACCTAGATACATCCCACATAAAGATTTTAACCTGGTGATGGTGGTAACAAACTATTTTTCTCTGCTATAAGAGTAAAGGATTCTGTCCTGGGGGTGAGTTGATATTCTTTTCTGTCTTTGGTAATCAAGACACTGAAGATTGGGAACTAAAATTAATTTATAGTGAAGTTGAATGAGATACTTCATTCTTTCTTATTCTTAAATCAGCTTCTCTTGGTTTCACTCCTGCAGAAAAGTTAGGAAATATAAATGCGTGATGATTGTGGTGGTAATGGTAGTGGTGACTGATTAATGGTTGTGTATAGGGATGGGATGGAGTCCTGCTCCTTCTTGGGGTTGTATGTTATCTTAATCAGCTTGGGTTGCTATAATAGAATACCATAGACTGGATAACTTAAACAACATTTATTTCTCAAGGTTCTGGAGTCTGGGAAGTCAAAGTTCAAGCAGAAGTCCAAGTCCAAGTGCCAGCAGATGCAGTGTTTGGTGAGGGTCATTTTCTTGGTTTGTAGACAGCTATCTTCTTATTGTAACCTTATATAACAAAGAGCAGAAAGGTGTGTGTGGTGGGGGAAGCTCTCTTGTGGTGTCTCTTCTTAATAGGTACTTATCCCATTCAGGAGAGCTTCATCTTCCTAAACTAATCACCTCTCACAGGTCCCACCTCCTAATGTCATTACATTGAGACTTAGGACTTCAATGTACAAATAGTGTAGGACACATTCAATCCATAACATATATCTTATCTAGAATATATCACATGTAGAATGTGGCTTCCTGTCATTAATCCATTGTTATTGGCATAGGGATGCTCACTGACCAGGTTGAAGGCTCAACAGTTACCCAAAGAAAACTCTTCTCAAGACAAGGGCAGGGGTACAAGAGGGCTTTAGCTCAGAGCTTATGCACTGCTACTTCCACCCCTTGCAAGTCGCATTGCTAAGCTGAGTTTACTCCCTCTTTCTGCTCTTTGTTATACAAGGCCATGGCATGGTCTGGGTGTAGGAAGGAATGAAGAAGAGAGGCCAACTATTCCATTGATCACAGTTCCCCTTCCCTCTATTCTTCCTCCTTATAATTTATTTATTGAAGAAACCAATGTCCTGAAAATTTTTTCACCTTGTGAGTTTTTCTGATTGCATTCCTATAGTTTCTTTTGACAAGTTTCTTTTTTCTTTGCATTTTCTGTAAATTGGTACAGAGCCTTGATCTGATATAACAAAAATTATTTACAGGTAATGACTTTTTTTTTTTTTTTGAGTTGG
>NW_007225401.1:0-910 GCF_000164805.1 Carlito syrichta
TACTCAAATCAGTCTACAACATCAATACAAACCTTGTCAAAATACCAGTGATACTTTTCACAGAAATAGAAAAAACATTCTAAAATTTACATGGAACCAAAAAAGAGCCCAAATAGCCAAAGCAATCCTGAGTACAAAGAACAAAGCTGGAGGAACTTGACTTCAAAATATGTTACAAGGCTATAATAACCAAGACAGTATGGCAATAGTATAAAAACAGACATATAGAACAATGGAACAGACTAGAGAATACATCCACATATTTACAGCCAACAGATTTTCAACAAAGGCACCAAGAACATACATTGTGGAAGGACAGTCTCTTCAATAAATGGATCTGAAAATCTGGATATCTATATGCAGAAGAATGAAACCAGACCCTTGTCTCTTACACTATACAAAAATCAACTTAAAATAGATTAAAGACTTCAATACAAAACTTGAAACTATGAAACTACTAGAATAAAACATAGGAGAAACACTCCAGGACATTGGTCTAGGCAAAGATTTTATGGCTAAGACCTTAAAAGCACAGGCAACAAATGGGCCTATATCAAACTAAAAGCTTCTGCATAGCAAAGAATCAACAGAGTAAAGAGGCCAATCTGTTGAATGGGAGAAAATATTTGCAAACTATTCATCTAATAAGAGCGTAATATCTAGTATATGCAAAAGAAACTCAACTCAAAAGCAAATAAAACAAATAATCTAACTGAAAATGGAAAAGGACCGTGAATAGACATTTTTCAAAAGAAGACAGACGGATGGCCAACATGTATATGAAAAAAATGCTCAGGGAAATGCAAACCAAAACCCACCATGAGATATCATCTTACCCCAGTTAGAATGGCTATTACCAAAAAGACAAAAAATAACAGCTTAATTATTTGGAATAAAAGACTATTATCTG
>NW_007225402.1:0-622 GCF_000164805.1 Carlito syrichta
GGAAATGTGTGTGTGCTGACCCATTCCTGAATCCCAAAGGCCCCCCCCAATTCTTTGTCTGTGTTACTGGATCTAGTGCTATTTTAGTTAAGGCCTACACTTTCATTTGCACCTCCATTTTGCTGTGAAGCATCAAAGTTCTTAAAATAAATAAAATAATTCAACATTCTCACCCAGGTTAGAAATATTAACTGGAGGTAAAGAGGGGTAAGGCTTGGGAAGAAAAATCAGTTTCCAACATATCATTACATCTTGATGTCTATGCAATTATATATTTTTCAGAATCATGTTCCTAATTCAGTTGTGTCTAGATTTTCCTGAAATTCAGATACTCTGAAATCTACTTTCTATATTTTAGTTTAAGTGAAATCATTATTAAAAGATATGACCACTCACACACAAGTTTTTGGGCTCTTCTAATGTGTTTTTCAGTTTAATTTTATGGGGATTATGCTAATACCTTCTTCATTAAAAACTTATTAGATCTACATTAACCTCTTCAGTTTTCTGATTTTTGAAATTTTAGTTTTTAAAGAAAATTCTCTTTTCTTCCTGAAATAAGGATGCTTTTTCTTTTCTTTCTTTCTTTTTTTTTTTTTTTTTGAGTTGGAGTCTCACTCTG
>NW_007225403.1:0-739 GCF_000164805.1 Carlito syrichta
CAACAATCCATGTCTTTTCTTTTTTCTTTTTTTTTGAATCAGGGTCTTACTCTGTCACCCAGGCTGGAGTGCAGTGGCACAATCACGGCTCACTGCAGCCTTCATCTCCTGGGCTCAGGTGATCCTTCTGCCTCAGCCTCCCAAGTAGCTGGGAATACAGGTGTGTGCTGCCACATCTGGCTAATTGATTTTATTTTTTATTTTTGTGGAAATGAGTTCTCATTATGTTGCCGAGACTGGTCTTGAACTCCTGGGCTCAAGTAAACCTCTCACCTCGGCCTCCCAAATTGAAGGAACTACAGGTGTGAGCCATGGTGCTCGGCCTATGTTTGTTTTTAAACTGCCACTTTGGTTTTAACATGGAGAGTGGTTTGGAAAAGAATTGGAAGTTTTTGGAATTAACCTAGAAGGAGAAGAATTGAATTGAGACTTGAACTAAAGGAATGTTTTGGGGATGTAGAAAAGTCAAGATATTTGAGAGCAGTATGATTTGTTTCCAAAAGGACTTTGTGACTGGCTTCATGTATGAGGTGTGGGTCAGTCACGAACTGTCAGGAAGCAGATGGTACATTCGGAAAGGGAACATATAACAGATGTTGGTGAGGATGCAGAGAAAAGTGAAATCATACACTGTTGGTGAGAATGTAAATTAGTGTATCCTCTATGGAAAACAGTATGGGCGATATCTCAAATACTAGAATAGAACTACATTTGATCCAGTAATCTGACTACTGGGTAT
>NW_007225404.1:0-745 GCF_000164805.1 Carlito syrichta
ATTTAACTACATATAGTAAGTACAATAAGAATCGGTAATAATTCATTTCACTTTTAGAAATTTGGGAGTAGACACTCGGCACTATTCAGATGCAAGCTTCCTGTCATCACTGCCTTACAAGCATTTAAAAGTTGCCACTCCCAGGTGCCAGACAGAGGTGCTCTGTTTGCTATGAGAGAAGGGCTTGGCTTCAGGTAACCTATAAAGCCCAGAAAGGTATAAATGACAGACCAGCATTGTGCCCCCAGGAAGAATGCCTCAGGGAAAATGCCCTATTTGAGGAGCCACTGGGAGAAGCACTTTTCAGTATGGCACAGATGCTACCTGTGCTCTCCCAAGAGAAGATTTCTGGTCTGATGTATGCTCTTAACTTCTGAGCCACATGCGGGATGGCCGGCATTGCTATGTTTGATCCATTTGCAGCCTTGTCTCCTTGGGAACCTCAGAGTGGCTGTGGACAGGAGTCACAGAGAGTCATCTGACTTTTAGAAAGGAGCCTGCATGAGCTGCATAGGACACTGTACCTGTTGAATTTGTAAGTTGAGATATGACGGTAGAAGATAGGGAATACTTGTATCAGTGGTATGCTTTTGCCAATGGGGAGGGATCACATTAAGGGACCATGGTTGAAAGTGAAAGAAATATTTGTACCTTTCTTGAAGAGTTGCCCTAAAGATTAAGTTAATATTTTTTCCATTCTTGTAATCTGGAAATTAAACACATAGAAGGGAGAAAGCAAAGAAAT
>NW_007225405.1:0-1040 GCF_000164805.1 Carlito syrichta
AAGCATTTAAAAGTTGCCACTCCCAGGTGCCAGACAGAGGTGCTCTGTTTGCTATGAGAGAAGGGCTTGGCTTCAGGTAACCTATAAAGCCCAGAAAGGTATAAATGACAGACCAGCATTGTGCCCCCAGGAAGAATGCCTCAGGGAAAATGCCCTATTTGAGGAGCCACTGGGAGAAGCACTTTTCAGTATGGCACAGATGCTACCTGTGCTCTCCCAAGAGAAGATTTCTGGTCTGATGTATGCTCTTAACTTCTGAGCCACATGCGGGATGGCCGGCATTGCTATGTTTGATCCATTTGCAGCCTTGTCTCCTTGGGAACCTCAGAGTGGCTGTGGACAGGAGTCACAGAGAGTCATCTGACTTTTAGAAAGGAGCCTGCATGAGCTGCATAGGACACTGTACCTGTTGAATTTGTAAGTTGAGATATGACGGTAGAAGATAGGGAATACTTGTATCAGTGGTATGCTTTTGCCAATGGGGAGGGATCACATTAAGGGACCATGGTTGAAAGTGAAAGAAATATTTGTACCTTTCTTGAAGAGTTGCCCTAAAGATTAAGTTAATATTTTTTCCATTCTTGTAATCTGGAAATTAAACACATAGAAGGGAGAAAGCAAAGAAATCTTAGACTGTCTTGTGATTGAATCAGCAATGCTAAAAGAAGTTAATAGATGGTGAAGATATTTTTAGCTATTACCAAAAAAGAGGGTTCAGACCAAATAATAGATTATTAAAGAAAAGCATAACATTGTGGGGACCCCAGTGCACTATCTTGTTATTTTTTTTTTTTTAGTTGGAGTCTCACTCTGTCGCCCAGGCTGGGGTGTAATGGCACACTCACAGCCACCCCAGCAATCCTTCTGCCTCAGCCTTCCAAGAAGCCAGAACTACAGGCACGTGCTACCACGCCCAGCTGATTTTTGATTTATTGTAGAAGCAAGATCTCTCCAAGTTGCCCAGGCTGGTCTCGAACCTGCGGGCTCAGGCAATCTACTCGCCTCGGCCTCCCAAAGTGCTGGGATTACAGGCTGAGCCA
>NW_007225406.1:0-765 GCF_000164805.1 Carlito syrichta
AACATTTGTATACCTAACCCTAATTTGTACCCCACATCTTTAAAATAAAAAATTTAAAAAGAGAAAGAAAGACAAAGACTATGAGACACTCAAAACAAGTAGAGAAGGCAAATTATATATATCTGATATTCCAAGGAAAAGATCTGGATTGGCATCAAGGAGTTATAAGTCATTAGGATAAAGTGAAAGTTGCAGTCATGAAAAGGACAATTTCAAATAGTGAATTTGTAGATCAAAAAAAACACAGAGGTCAAAATTCCATACATTACCAACATTCGTGTTATTCACAAAGAAAAACAATGTTTCTTATTCAAATATGCCAGAAGTGATTTTCACATAACCAAAGCATGCAATTAAAATGTGCAATATGAAAAAATTTTTACAAGCCAATCTGATTTAGTTCATATTTTAAAAGTTGCATTTTTTTTCTTAGAGGGCCACTATAAATTTTGCTATGAAAAATCTTATATGATTCTTTTGAAAAAATTATTAACACAAAATATTTTTTCCTTTTTAAATTTTTCTTGCTTTGTTTTTATTTATTTATTTATTTTAGTTAGAGTCTCACTCTGTTGCCCAGGCTGGAGGGCAGTGGTATGCTCACAGCCACCTCAGCCTCGCCTGCTCGGTTCAGGCGATCCTTCTGCCTCAGCCTTCCAAGTAGCTGGAATTACAGACATGTGCCACCATGCCTGGCTAATTTTTCTTGATTTATTCGAGTGATAAAGTCTTGCCAAGTTAGAGTGATAAAGTCTTGCCCAGGCT
>NW_007225407.1:0-2047 GCF_000164805.1 Carlito syrichta
ATGTGAATATTGTATAAGTAAGGTAAGCAATTGAAAATGTCATTAACTCTTCCTAAATATAGAAGATGCTTTTTCAAAAGTATTGTATTTCATATTTCTTTTCTTTTTAAGATTTGACATAGTTGTTTCATCTAAACATTAGTTATCAAGCGTAAGTTAGGTTTAAGGTAAATAGATCTATTCCTTAATATTTTTTATTCATTGAACACATGAATAAATCTGTTATAAATGCTATGAGTAAAGTTCTGTGTTGGCTCTCATGATATTATAGCATATTGGTCACAAAGTTGTTGCTTCAATGGCAATGATTCCCAAATATCACTGACTTATATTTTTGTATGTCATAATAAAAATGGACTGCCAAGAAATGAAATATAAGTACACAGTCAATTCTCTTATTTGTATGATCTATTAAACATAAGATGATTTTATCAAATTGCTAAAATGATTTCTAAACATTTTTCTTTTCTTTATTTTTTATTTTTTTTACTTATTTCATCTCAGATTAGGAACAATTTCTGAGCTGGCAATTGGATGATGGATTACATTTACATTAAGACTGTTCTATGAAATATGTCTTATCTAAGAAGAGGTGAGAGAATATAGACCAGTAAACTGAGAAATAATACTGGAATACATACCTGGATGTCTGCCTGGGGAAAATGGTAGTTAATCTGAATGCTAAGCGTTAAACGGAATTAAAGAGAAGAGATGACTTGTCTGGGACATAGAAAGAGGTAGTTTTTCCAAGAAGAGGAAGCAATTTGTACATATTTCTGAAGAAATAAGCAGAAGAAATTCAAATCCAAAATGGCTCTCACCAGTCATGTTTTGGAGTTTGGATTTGTCATTAAACCAAAGGAGAATTTTAAGAATGGAGTAACATAATATTTGAGTGAATTATTGGAAATATTTTGAATAGTATGTGTCTTTTATAGAAAACACCTATGCTTTGGTCTTGAACAAGATGCATGATAGTATCAGTGACTGGAATGGAAACATCAAAAGCAAACAGTTCATAGAAAACAGACGATGGCCTTAGTTTTGGACAGGTTGAGTTAGAATCACTTCTGGAATATCCAAATTAAACTGTATAAAATTCAGTTTAAAATGTATGACTACAGCTTAGGAGATATTTGACCTAAAGTTACAGCTATACATTTTATCAACTAAGGGAGTAAATGAGATTACCGAGAAATAGTATATATACAGTGAAAAGAAAAAGACATCTGAGAAAAAAAGTTGACCAAAGATCATTGAAAATATTAATATATTCTACTTGAGAGAAACAACCATCAACATTGACACAAGATGTGCAGTATGCAGAAACGTTGAAACGATTCATTAAAAATGTATTTGAGTACCTTGGGATGAAAACCACAAACCTGAGGCACACCAAGTTTCTGGAATAAAGAGCAAAATAAAAATATCTTTAGTCTTGTTTACCTTAGGCAAAAAGAATATAGAAAATTCCATTTCAGTTACCTCTTCTGACATGATTCCAAAATAAAGCATCTGTTTATAAATCAGTGACTTTTTTCAAGGAGAGAAGAAAAGCATAGTTAGTGGAGATTTGCAAAATTACTTGGGAACTTTCAAACAAACCATACCTACAGTGACTAATTCCATCCTTTTCCACCCAGTAAATATATTCAAACCATTAAGATTCTGACACGCTAACTCTAAATGCATGTTGTAGTAGTATTTTCTTCCCGCAGTGATATCTCTGAAATAACAGTTTAATTCATTGTGAAAATCAGTTTATTTCTTCAACCTTTTTTGGGATATGAAGAAGAGTAAAAAGTTAGTCTTTGTCTTCAGAGATCTTTGCTATATAAATACTGTGGAAAGAGTCACACATTAGATACTAACATAAATATTAACTTTGGGAGAAATATAATAATAAAAATTTGTTATTGGAGTTATAGAATGAAATTATGAACTGTTTTGAGTTGTCATTCTGCTCCTAAGTGACCTTATGAATTTAAACAAGGCACTTAATGTTTTGGGGAATTCAGAGTTGTTGGACTATCTATGACTTTTTTCT
>NW_007225408.1:0-680 GCF_000164805.1 Carlito syrichta
CAATGGCAATGATTCCCAAATATCACTGACTTATATTTTTGTATGTCATAATAAAAATGGACTGCCAAGAAATGAAATATAAGTACACAGTCAATTCTCTTATTTGTATGATCTATAAACATAAGATGATTTTATCAAATTGCTAAAATGATTTCTAAACATTTTTTCTTTTCTTTATTTTTTATTTTTTTTACTTATTTCATCTCAGATTAGGAACAATTTCTGAGCTGGCAATTGGATGATGGATTACATTTACATTAAGACTGTTCTATGAAATATGTCTTATCTAAGAAGAGGTGAGAGAATATAGACCAGTAAACTGAGAAATAATACTGGAATACATACCTGGATGTCTGCCTGGGGAAAATGGTAGTTAATCTGAATGCTAAGCGTTAAACGGAATTAAAGAGAAGAGATGACTTGTCTGGGACATAGAAAGAGGTAGTTTTTCCAAGAAGAGGAAGCAATTTGTACATATTTCTGAAGAAATAAGCAGAAGAAATTCAAATCCAAAATGGCTCTCACCAGTCATGTTTTGGAGTTTGGATTTGTCATTAAACCAAAGGAGAATTTTAAGAATGGAGTAACATAATATTTGAGTGAATTATTGGAAATATTTTGAATAGTATGTGTCTTTTATAGAAAACACCTATGCTTTGGTCTTGAACAAGATGCATGAT
>NW_007225409.1:0-709 GCF_000164805.1 Carlito syrichta
GGTTATGACAGCAGCCAGAAAGAGCCAGAAAGGAACTTACTGGGATTTGTGTTTATTTTTCTATTTGCAGATAATTTGAAGTTTGTTTTCTAGTTATATGGAAGACATGGTTTTATGTGTTTTATTTGTTCTTGTTTTTTTTTTTAATTTTATTTATTTTATTTATTTTTTATTTTTTTAATCAATATTTTTTATTACGATTTTGTGGGGTACAGTTAAGGATTAGGTATACAAATATGCTTCGTTCAGGCACTTTTGTTGATAAGAGGTGTCTTTCCATCCCCAGACAGATATTTACTACTGTTAATCCCATCTCCCTTCCCCTCCCCCCAATAGTGTCCCACCACACTGTCAGTCATTTTCTTATAGTATTACGTTGGATGTTCAAGGTTCACTATATGAGTGAGAACATGTGATACTCAAGTCTTTGTTTCTGTGAGAGGTCACTCAGTATTGTAGACTCTAGTTCCATCCAGGTTGCTGCGAAATTCACGATTTTGTTCTTTTTATGGCTGCGTAGTATTCCATCATGTATATGTGCCACATTTTTTTAATCCAGTCCTCTTTTGATGGGCAGCATGGTTGCTTCCAGGTTCTTCCTATTGTGAACAATGCTGTGATAAACATACGTGTGTAGGTATCTTTTCTATAGAGTGATTTGAGTTCTTCAGGGTATATTCCCAGTAGGGGGATTGCGGTCATATGGGAG
>NW_007225410.1:0-402 GCF_000164805.1 Carlito syrichta
GATAAGAGGTGTCTTTCCATCCCCAGACAGATATTTACTTCTGTTAATCCCATCTCCCTTCCCCTCCCCCCAATAGTGTCCCACCACACTGTCAGTCATTTTCTTATAGTATTACGTTGGATGTTCAAGGTTCACTATATGAGTGAGAACATGTGATACTCAAGTCTTTGTTTCTGTGAGAGGTCACTCAGTATTGTAGACTCTAGTTCCATCCAGGTTGCTGCGAAATTCACGATTTTGTTCTTTTTATGGCTGCGTAGTATTCCATCATGTATATGTGCCACATTTTTTTAATCCAGTCCTCTTTTGATGGGCAGCATGGTTGCTTCCAGGTTCTTCCTATTGTGAACAATGCTGTGATAAACATACGTGTGTAGGTATCTTTTCTATAGAGTGATTGGA
>NW_007225411.1:0-741 GCF_000164805.1 Carlito syrichta
CGGTTGCTTCCAGGTTCTTGCTATTGTGAACAATGCTGTGATAAACATACGTGTGTAGGTATCTTTTCTATAGAGTGATTTGAGTTCTTCAGGGTATATTCCCAGTAGGGGGATTGCTGGGTCATATGGGAGGTCAATATTTAGAACTTTTAGGAATCGCCATACTGCTTTCCACAGAGGTTGCACTAGTTTGCACTCCCACCAACAGTGTAGAAGTGTTCCCTTTTCACCATACCCTCTCCAGCAACTGTTATTTTCTGAGTTATTGATAATTGTCATTCTGACTGGAGTTAGGTGGTATCTCAGTGTGGTTTTGATTTGTATCTCCCTGATGATCAGTGAGGTTGAACATTTCTTCATGTGTCTGTTGGCTTCTCGGATGGCTTCCTTTGAGAAGTGTCTGTTCATATTCTTTCTTCTTTGATGTAATGATGTCTGCTATTTTGGGTCACTCAATTATTAAACTCTAATTTAGTGATATTTAGAACGTTCTCCATTTAACCCAAGGATACTTACCGGCAGCGCTTGCAGCTGCAGCATTGACCCTTGAAATTTTTTTTAAAAGAAGAGAATGACAATATATAGTAATTCTCTCTCTCTCTCTCTCTCTCTCTCTCTCTCTCTCTCTCTCTCTCTCTCTGTAATTCTCATTAGGATTAGAGACAAATTCTACTTAGAAATAACTCCCAGAACAGTTTGTATATTTTATTTTCACATTTGAAAACCAGTCTGATTTGCTTC
>NW_007225412.1:0-751 GCF_000164805.1 Carlito syrichta
AGTATATTTAGCAGATAGTCCTAAGGAGTTTCTCATGTAAGGATGACATTCTTTCTAATTGTACACATTCATGATACAGGCTTCTTTTTTCATCGAGAAGGTCTTTTCCGTGGGACTATTGGAAAATAGGAGTTTTCTAGGCACATGTGTTGTCATATGTGGAACACTATAAAACTTTGTTTTCTTTATAAAATTTTAGTGCACACTAGTTGTTTTTGAAGATGCCTAATGCAAATTAGGCTTTCTGGACTCTTTAGAGATCCTTGTTTTCAATCTTTATGATTATACTTTTTTTGTATTTAATGTTTGTCTATAGAAATTGTGATTATCTGCCATCTCTCTCAAATGTAACTAGACTTTGCTTAGTTTTATTGAATTGTATATGTTGGAATGAAAGTAGCAGAATTTTATTCATGGTCAACATTGAGGATTTAAATAAAAAGCTATTTACCCTGAGATGTGTTCTTTCTTTTTTTGTCTAGTCTTTTGCACCATCCCTGTGAAATAGCATATATTAGCTGTCTCTTCCTGTAAATAGCTTCTAATGAAGCAAGGCTTTTACTCTCTGAAATATCAGACTGTTTGTATGAAAGTGAAGAATTTCATGGAATATTCCCCACATGGAATTCTAATATAGAGTGTAGGTGGAAAGAGCAATACTATTAAGAATAAGGAAATGTCCATTGTAGTCTTCATCTTTCAGTGTTTGGCAAGATAGGTTAGGCAATACTTAATTTTTTAGACTTCATTA
>NW_007225413.1:0-482 GCF_000164805.1 Carlito syrichta
ACACCCATCACCCCATTTCTCCCACCATCTTCTCAGCCAGTAAGAAACTCCCTCTGTCTGATTCTATGCTGGCCAAAGTGCTCTTGTCAACCTCCCATAACCACTGAATCCCTCATATATCACAGCCCTGGACGAACTGGGCCATCTTCATCTCTGTACAAATCTCCTCTTTGGTTGTCTATTAGCAAAACAGCCTTCCAGGAACTTGCCTCAAATTGCGTCCACTTTCTCTGAGGCAGCTTTTCCAGCAAGAAGCGCAACTGATGGAGAGGCCCTTCTGCTTGTCCTAGAACCAGTCCTTATAGAACACACTTTTGTCTTTGTGGGCTATTTTAAAGATGTGGTGTACCATTCAGGTTTAGGTATGTACGTGGTCATTGTACAGGTAAAGTTTGGGCCCACTTCACCTGGTTTGAAACTGGGTACCCTTATTAATGTTATGTGCCACCTCACGCCCCCGTCCCATATTTTAGCAGCAGGTA
>NW_007225414.1:0-707 GCF_000164805.1 Carlito syrichta
CCTGCGGTGGCCGAGAGCGGCCACTGCACTCCAGTCTAGGCGACAGAGTGAGACTCCAACTCAAAAAAAAAAAAAAGTGGGCAAAGAACATGAACCAACACTTCTCAGAAGAAGACATACAAGTGACCAACAAACATATAAATATGCTCGACATCACTAACCATCAGAGAAGTGCAAATCAAACCACAATGAGATACCATCTCACACCATTCAGAATAGCTATCATTAATAAGTAAAAAATCAACAGATGTTGATGAGGTTAGAGAAGAGGAAATGCTCATACCCTGTTGGTGGGAGTGTAAGTTAGTTCAGCCCCTGTGTAGAGCAGTTTGGAGATTTCTCAAAGAACTGAAAATAGATTTACCATTTGGCCCAGCAATTCTATTACTGGATGTATACCCAAAAAAGCATAAATTGTTCGACCCAAAGAACACCTGGACTCATGTATTTATTGCAGCACTATTCACAATAGCAAAGACACGGACAACTTAAGTACCCAGCAACAGTGGAATAGAAAAAGAAAATGTGGTACATATATACCATGGAATACTACATAGCCATAAAAAAAACCAAAATCATGTTCCTTGAAGCAATGTGGATGCAGCAGTAATAAATTATTTTAAGCAAACTAACACAGAAATAGAAAACCAAATACTACATGTTTTCACTTACAAGTGGGAGCTAAACACTGAGCATTACATGGGCAT
>NW_007225415.1:0-610 GCF_000164805.1 Carlito syrichta
GTGAATAATCAATTTAATAAATTAGAGGGTATTATTAAATTCATGTTAGTTAATCAAATCAGCCTGCAACATCTACTAAGTTTTTACTACATAGTTAAGCAGTACCTATGCTTATGCTACTAACATAAAGTAATTGATCTCATAGTAAATCACACAATTGGGAGGTTCATGTGTTCATTACTATGAAATCTGGTCCATATTATTCTCCTGGGAAATTTAATCAAACCTTCTATTTTTGCTATATATGAAAGAGTATGAAAAACTAATATTTTAAAATTTTTCATAACTTCATCATAGTTTTCAGGCTTTCAGATTTCATTTAAGGAGTCATTAACTAAATATATGTCAGTAATTATAACGTAAAAGTATAAGAAATTCTGAAATGTTTACTCTATTACAAGTCTGAGCGTTCCTACTTTTAACAAAGGACTTAATTTAATTATTATATTCCATCAGAGTCATTATTATTAATCCCAAATAATCACTTGCAATTGATTCAATAATTATGGTGTAATTATTGAGAACAGGTTTACACTGTTTCTCTAATAACTCAAGACCTCCACTCCAATTCCAAACACCCATTTTCTTGAAGACCCCAGGTGATAGTTCC
>NW_007225416.1:0-5233 GCF_000164805.1 Carlito syrichta
AAGATTTATGATTTATCTTTGTTTTTCTTAATACAGAATCTGGTAGTAAACAGCATTCTAAGCATTTTGGTTGAGCTAAATATATTTTTTATTAACTCTACTTTGATGTCAGTCATTTCCAATTCAGAAATCTGGACCTTCTAGGAATCATGTCTTTGAAGATTTTTTTTCATGTCTAAAAATAAAGCTATATTTTAAGGGCTATTAAAAACATTAAGCAATAGACACAGGATAATAGGCTTCCTTTATTCTTAACATTAATAACTTTTTGCCCATAATGTTAATATTTTGTGTCTAAAACATAAAAGATAAGTATCTAGCTGAAATTACAGAAATAATAAGAGGTTACTGAACAAAAAACACAGGAGCCAATTTTAATTAAAACAGAGAATTGATACAAGTATGATAACAATTTAAGTCCTGAGCATAATAAAGAATATAAAATTCAAAAATTTTTCCATATAAGATTTTCTATTTAATTTGAACATCAATAGCTGAAGAATATTTTTTTCAAGAAAATGGCACCACTGAATGCATATTGCATTCAAAATTACTAGTTTAGAAATAATATGGGGAAAGGTAAAACAGGTATTGGCTCTCAAGTAGCACTGGGAGATTATAATAACAACAGAAAGTTTGAGACCTATTTGGAATCTATCAAGGAAATATCCTTTAATGTTTACTTAAAAGTTACTTGAATATACCTAAGATTTTATATGGAATCATCTTTAAAACATGTTATTTAATCTAATAATTGACTATTACCTTTTATCTTTCAACCTGAAGAATTTTGTTCCAAGTTCTATAACATATTAATTTGTATCTGCAAAGTTCCTTACAACACTTGATGGGAAACTTTAGCCAAAGCAGTATTTGCATTATTAGTTGATTTTTACAATAAATTCGTAAGAAATTGCCCTCCTTCTCTTTGATGGGTGATGAAATGATTCCCGTTAGTAATTCAATGTTAATTAGGTCATGCAAGTTTCCAAAGAGACTAAAACAACTAAATAAATCAACTAAAACAACTAAATAAATCATTGCTCCTTTGTCAACATTTTAATATAATTTTCACTCATTTCTATTTTCTAGTAGTAAATCATAAATTAAGCAAATCATAAATTTTAACATGATCCCTGTCTTCTTATGAGTGGTAATATTCATGGTAGGCAAGTGAATAGAGAAGCAAGGTGAGCTTGAATCAATCCTTTAAAGGAGATTACCACAGGTTAAACATTTATTTTAGTATGTCTCATTAAAAAGAATCAAAGTAAGTACTTTTAGTATAAATTCTAACTGAAATGAACTTCTGAGATTTTTTGTGATTTTCAATTAACATGTTAAAATGTCTTGATTTCTCTCCTTGTGTGCTGTAAGCACTTACGGACTTTCCATTACTTAAATCATGGGCTGTACAAATCATGTCTAATCACAGTCAGTTTAGAAAATATATTACAATGTGTTGGAAATGAAGTAGATATTTTATCATTGAAATATGTTCAATTAATTAACATTCCCAATGATGCATATGTTGATATAAATGAAGACTCTATTTTTACACTACAGTATTTTTTTTCTAAACTACTCTAAGATGCTTGCCACAAAAAGAAACAGAAAAATATGTTTGCTATACTTCCTGATTTTGTAAAAGGTAGGCTTATATTAATCGGGTAGAAAATTCACCAATATGTGATTTGTTTTTATAGCATTTTTTTCTCTAAAAAATGAATTTAAAATGTAAGGAATATTTAACTTTTGACGTCACAATATCAATGTATAACTGTTACCCTTTTGAAAATGAGAAATCTTTTCTTTGTAATCATATGGGTCAGTCAATAGGTAATTTAGAGATAAAAGAGTAAGCTATATAGCTCATTCAGCAGAAAAAATGCTTCTATTTTCCCAGTCAAATTATCTATTTTCTCAAATGTGAATTAGCATTTGTAAAACATGAAAATCTCATACCAACACTGAAAATTACTACATGATATGAATCATCTATATAATTACTACTACTTATTATTACAAACAGGCTACTTTAATTTTCTGTTATGTTAATGTCATAACTAGTAAGGAATAAGTAGTAGGTATTTAGTACTTATTTTTACTATTCTATTTATTAATATTTTTTTCTTTCTACTCTTATATCTTTCCCCCTCCACCCTTTGTATTGCACTTTGGTTTGCTGTTTTATGTTATGTGTTTTCAAATTATTCCAGTCTTGGCTGCTACTATCTACATTTTTCAGCTACTTTGAACTATTTTTGTTGACTTTCTACATCTTGGCTTTCTTTCTGCTATTTCTCTAATGAGAATCATTACCAAAATGTAACTTTGGCTGCAACTAAATGGGCACAAGTAAAATAACATCCAATACCTCTATGAATAACAACTGCAAGCTCTTTATTTCTATCTGTTCAACATGTCTTGGTCTTCTTGTACTTTGTGTATCTGCTTGATGAAGAGACAGCCCATCCTTGGACGTGTTGGGGTCCAGACCTGAATTTCTGAAATTCATAACTTGCACTCGCTGTTCCTCGGAAAGTCTGTGTATGGTGACAGCTATAACACTGGATACAGTAACATCTGCAGGTGTGATAGCAACAGCAATAACACCCGTGGCAGTCCTGTTATGCTCCTCTAACTCACCAGTGGAGGTAGTGTGGGTCAATGTAGAAAAACCTGTGAGACACAGAACCACTAGATGCTAACTTTTTCTTTTAAATTTTTTTTTTTCTGATAACTTTAGTCAATTACATTCTCTTCTATCACCTTAAGGATAATCAACATGAAGAGGCAAACACAAACACGCCAC
Organism: Carlito syrichta; assembly: GCF_000164805.1. Taxonomy (NCBI): domain Eukaryota; kingdom Metazoa; phylum Chordata; class Mammalia; order Primates; family Tarsiidae; genus Carlito; species Carlito syrichta. The sequence goes on from NW_007225416.1 coordinate 2,816, forward strand.
TAAAATGTGAAGCACACCAGATTTGTATGCTTATAGCAATCAAACTATGAATAGATTTTACACACCAAACATCATTTTCAACAGTATTATATTCAGGGGAACAAGGTACAAGAATAAACCCTTTAAGTGACCCTGAATCAATCTTTTTTTAAAAAATATAGAGATGAATTTTAGAGCAAATGCCTGGCAAGTGACAGGTTTTGACGGAATGGGTAACTGTGTAACTACAGTTTTCTCCAAAGTATGCTTTGAATAGTCTGTGCCATGTCTCTTCATAATTTCTGGGAAAAATAAAATTTTCTGTGTTAAGATTAGAAAGTGAAGAAAAAAGAATTTAAAATCAAAGTCAAAATGAAAACAAAATGGTGGGGGAAAATGAAACTCTAAATAACTACTGTATGTAAATATCTATAGTAACCTCCTTTGCCATAGAGCAGCTTACATGGTAAAATAATCAATATCATGAGCTATATATTCCATAAAATTTAGTGGAGTTTTAAAAATTAGTTAATAATTTTAAGTAAAATTTTATATAAAACAATTTTGAACTTATTAAAATTAAAGAGAGTATTTAATTACAAGTAGTTTGAAAATTAACTATTAGCATGAAACTTTAATTCATACAACATAGTTTTAATGATTGATCAAGAAACTCCACATATTTTATGAGCATTTCAAGGTGTGCATGTGTGTGCATAATATTACCACATCCTTATTCTCAATAATATTTTTGTAATTTAAAAATATGTATTCAAGGCATCAAATTAGAGTGTTCTCTTTCCTTTGACTTAAATTTTTTAAAAGGCTGTACTTGGTAGTATACAATACTTATGTAATGAAAAAAGTAATCTTATAATAGCAGCATTAAACTGAATGAGGATATATTTAAAAGGATCTTGACAGCTAAAATCCTTAACAAGAAAAGAACATTATTGAATTTTGGAGCCACAGCGACTAATTAGGAATCACAGTCAGATTCTGGTTAGAAAACTAGAAAACTTCTGAATATATTTTTTAAAGTCAATGTATATTTATTTTTCCAACATTTCAAAATTCTTATGACAATGTTTGATTAGATATTTTAGACATTTCAGTACTTTAACCATTCTGACACAGGACAATAGTAAGGTAACATCACTCAATATGATTTGAGAACATGCTTTTTTTCCCTCTTGTGCTAGGAAGGTGGTTAGCAGGACTAATAATTCTGCTTTCTGCCTTAAACTCAAAAAAAGAAGAAAATAAGTCAAACTTAGAACCATTCATTCATAGGTAAACAAAGAAACCCATTTCTCCTACTAATTTTTCCATCCTAATTTGTCATAGTCTATTTGAATTTGATGTCGAAATTTAGGATAATTGAATGATAATTGTGTGTTTTTAGGGGGCCAAAAGTAAAGTATGACAATTATCAATTTATTTAAAATATTTTCAACATATTTGAAGCATCAGTCCCAAAAAAACTGCTGTTGAACACTTATACAAATTATTTTGTGAATAATCAATTTAATAAATTAGAGGGTATTATTAAATTCATGTTAGTTAATCAAATCAGCCTGCAACATCTACTAAGTTTTTACTACATAGTTAAGCAGTACCTATGCTTATGCTACTAACATAAAGTAATTGATCTCATAGTAAATCACACAATTGGGAGGTTCATGTGTTCATTACTATGAAATCTGGTCCATATTATTCTCCTGGGAAATTTAATCAAACCTTCTATTTTTGCTATATATGAAAGAGTATGAAAAACTAATATTTTAAAATTTTTCATAACTTCATCATAGTTTTCAGGCTTTCAGATTTCATTTAAGGAGTCATTAACTAAATATATGTCAGTAATTATAACGTAAAAGTATAAGAAATTCTGAAATGTTTACTTTATTACAAGTATGAGCGTTCCTACTGTTAACAAAGGACTTAATTTAATTATTATATTCCATCAGAGTCATTATTATTAATCCCAAATAATCACTTGCAATTGATTCAATAATTATGGTGTAATTATTGAGAACAGGTTTACACTGTTTCTCTAATAACTCAAGACCTCCACTCCAATTCCAAACACCCATTTTCTTGAAGACCCCAGGTGATAGTTCCAGAACAAATTTGGAAGTTAAAACTGATCTTTGGTCACATTTAGACCCCAGGACTTGCTAACAATCCCAATTTTAAAATCTTCAGCATTAGATCTGTACTTCCCACTAATGGTGGTGGTAATTCAGTACTATTCATTTAACCTGAATGCAGGATTGAGATTAATGTTAAAGTAAAACATTAAAAATCCAATTTATTTAACAATTGTCTAACCAGATGTGTACTCCTACCAGATAGTTTGCTAACCATTTCTTATATTTCACTTATTTATTGTGTTCATATTCTTTCCTCCCCATACTAAAAAGCAAACTCCCAAAG
>NW_007225417.1:0-5449 GCF_000164805.1 Carlito syrichta
AAGATTTATGATTTATCTTTGTTTTTCTTAATACAGAATCTGGTAGTAAACAGCATTCTAAGCATTTTGGTTGAGCTAAATATATTTTTTATTAACTCTACTTTGATGTCAGTCATTTCCAATTCAGAAATCTGGACCTTCTAGGAATCATGTCTTTGAAGATTTTTTTTCATGTCTAAAAATAAAGCTATATTTTAAGGGCTATTAAAAACATTAAGCAATAGACACAGGATAATAGGCTTCCTTTATTCTTAACATTAATAACTTTTTGCCCATAATGTTAATATTTTGTGTCTAAAACATAAAAGATAAGTATCTAGCTGAAATTACAGAAATAATAAGAGGTTACTGAACAAAAAACACAGGAGCCAATTTTAATTAAAACAGAGAATTGATACAAGTATGATAACAATTTAAGTCCTGAGCATAATAAAGAATATAAAATTCAAAAATTTTTCCATATAAGATTTTCTATTTAATTTGAACATCAATAGCTGAAGAATATTTTTTTCAAGAAAATGGCACCACTGAATGCATATTGCATTCAAAATTACTAGTTTAGAAATAATATGGGGAAAGGTAAAACAGGTATTGGCTCTCAAGTAGCACTGGGAGATTATAATAACAACAGAAAGTTTGAGACCTATTTGGAATCTATCAAGGAAATATCCTTTAATGTTTACTTAAAAGTTACTTGAATATACCTAAGATTTTATATGGAATCATCTTTAAAACATGTTATTTAATCTAATAATTGACTATTACCTTTTATCTTTCAACCTGAAGAATTTTGTTCCAAGTTCTATAACATATTAATTTGTATCTGCAAAGTTCCTTACAACACTTGATGGGAAACTTTAGCCAAAGCAGTATTTGCATTATTAGTTGATTTTTACAATAAATTCGTAAGAAATTGCCCTCCTTCTCTTTGATGGGTGATGAAATGATTCCCGTTAGTAATTCAATGTTAATTAGGTCATGCAAGTTTCCAAAGAGACTAAAACAACTAAATAAATCAACTAAAACAACTAAATAAATCATTGCTCCTTTGTCAACATTTTAATATAATTTTCACTCATTTCTATTTTCTAGTAGTAAATCATAAATTAAGCAAATCATAAATTTTAACATGATCCCTGTCTTCTTATGAGTGGTAATATTCATGGTAGGCAAGTGAATAGAGAAGCAAGGTGAGCTTGAATCAATCCTTTAAAGGAGATTACCACAGGTTAAACATTTATTTTAGTATGTCTCATTAAAAAGAATCAAAGTAAGTACTTTTAGTATAAATTCTAACTGAAATGAACTTCTGAGATTTTTTGTGATTTTCAATTAACATGTTAAAATGTCTTGATTTCTCTCCTTGTGTGCTGTAAGCACTTACGGACTTTCCATTACTTAAATCATGGGCTGTACAAATCATGTCTAATCACAGTCAGTTTAGAAAATATATTACAATGTGTTGGAAATGAAGTAGATATTTTATCATTGAAATATGTTCAATTAATTAACATTCCCAATGATGCATATGTTGATATAAATGAAGACTCTATTTTTACACTACAGTATTTTTTTTCTAAACTACTCTAAGATGCTTGCCACAAAAAGAAACAGAAAAATATGTTTGCTATACTTCCTGATTTTGTAAAAGGTAGGCTTATATTAATCGGGTAGAAAATTCACCAATATGTGATTTGTTTTTATAGCATTTTTTTCTCTAAAAAATGAATTTAAAATGTAAGGAATATTTAACTTTTGACGTCACAATATCAATGTATAACTGTTACCCTTTTGAAAATGAGAAATCTTTTCTTTGTAATCATATGGGTCAGTCAATAGGTAATTTAGAGATAAAAGAGTAAGCTATATAGCTCATTCAGCAGAAAAAATGCTTCTATTTTCCCAGTCAAATTATCTATTTTCTCAAATGTGAATTAGCATTTGTAAAACATGAAAATCTCATACCAACACTGAAAATTACTACATGATATGAATCATCTATATAATTACTACTACTTATTATTACAAACAGGCTACTTTAATTTTCTGTTATGTTAATGTCATAACTAGTAAGGAATAAGTAGTAGGTATTTAGTACTTATTTTTACTATTCTATTTATTAATATTTTTTTCTTTCTACTCTTATATCTTTCCCCCTCCACCCTTTGTATTGCACTTTGGTTTGCTGTTTTATGTTATGTGTTTTCAAATTATTCCAGTCTTGGCTGCTACTATCTACATTTTTCAGCTACTTTGAACTATTTTTGTTGACTTTCTACATCTTGGCTTTCTTTCTGCTATTTCTCTAATGAGAATCATTACCAAAATGTAACTTTGGCTGCAACTAAATGGGCACAAGTAAAATAACATCCAATACCTCTATGAGTAACAACTGCAAGCTCTTTAGTTCTATCTGTTCAGCATGTCTTGGTCTTCTTGTACTTTGTGTATCTGCTTGATGAGGAGACAGCCCATCCTTGGACGTGTTGGGGTCCAGACCTGAATTTCTGAGATTCATAACTTGCACTCGCTGTTCCTCGGAAAGTCTGTGTATGGTGACAGCTATAACACTGGATACAGTAACATCTGCACGTGTGATAGCAACAGCAATAGCACCAGTGGCAGTCCTGTTATGCTCCTCTAACTCACCAGTGGAGGTAGTGTGGGTCAATGTAGAAGAACCTGTGGGACACAGTAGCACTAGATGCTAACTTTTTCTTTTAAATTTTTTTTTTCTGATAAGTTTAGTCAATTAAATTCTCTTCTATTACCTTAAGGATAATCAACATGAAGAGGCAAAACACAAACACGCCACTAAAATGTGAAGCACACCAGATTTGTAGGCTTATAGCAATCAAACTATGAATAGATTTTACACACCAAACATCATTTTCAACAGTATTATATTCAGGGGAACAAGGTACAAGAATAAACCCTTTAAGTGACCCTGAATCAATCTTTTTTTAAAAAATATAGAGATGAATTTTAGAGCAAATGCCTGGCAAGTGACAGGTTTTGACGGAATGGGTAACTGTGTAACTACAGTTTTCTCCAAAGTATGCTTTGAATAGTCTGTGCCATGTCTCTTCATAATTTCTGGGAAAAATAAAATTTTCTGTGTTAAGATTAGAAAGTGAAGAAAAAAGAATTTAAAATCAAAGTCAAAATGAAAACAAAATGGTGGGGGAAAATGAAACTCTAAATAACTACTGTATGTAAATATCTATAGTAACCTCCTTTGCCATAGAGCAGCTTACATGGTAAAATAATCAATATCATGAGCTATATATTCCATAAAATTTAGTGGAGTTTTAAAAATTAGTTAATAATTTTAAGTAAAATTTTATATAAAACAATTTTGAACTTATTAAAATTAAAGAGAGTATTTAATTACAAGTAGTTTGAAAATTAACTATTAGCATGAAACTTTAATTCATACAACATAGTTTTAATGATTGATCAAGAAACTCCACATATTTTATGAGCATTTCAAGGTGTGCATGTGTGTGCATAATATTACCACATCCTTATTCTCAATAATATTTTTGTAATTTAAAAATATGTATTCAAGGCATCAAATTAGAGTGTTCTCTTTCCTTTGACTTAAATTTTTTAAAAGGCTGTACTTGGTAGTATACAATACTTATGTAATGAAAAAAGTAATCTTATAATAGCAGCATTAAACTGAATGAGGATATATTTAAAAGGATCTTGACAGCTAAAATCCTTAACAAGAAAAGAACATTATTGAATTTTGGAGCCACAGCGACTAATTAGGAATCACAGTCAGATTCTGGTTAGAAAACTAGAAAACTTCTGAATATATTTTTTAAAGTCAATGTATATTTATTTTTCCAACATTTCAAAATTCTTATGACAATGTTTGATTAGATATTTTAGACATTTCAGTACTTTAACCATTCTGACACAGGACAATAGTAAGGTAACATCACTCAATATGATTTGAGAACATGCTTTTTTTCCCTCTTGTGCTAGGAAGGTGGTTAGCAGGACTAATAATTCTGCTTTCTGCCTTAAACTCAAAAAAAGAAGAAAATAAGTCAAACTTAGAACCATTCATTCATAGGTAAACAAAGAAACCCATTTCTCCTACTAATTTTTCCATCCTAATTTGTCATAGTCTATTTGAATTTGATGTCGAAATTTAGGATAATTGAATGATAATTGTGTGTTTTTAGGGGGCCAAAAGTAAAGTATGACAATTATCAATTTATTTAAAATATTTTCAACATATTTGAAGCATCAGTCCCAAAAAAACTGCTGTTGAACACTTATACAAATTATTTTGTGAATAATCAATTTAATAAATTAGAGGGTATTATTAAATTCATGTTAGTTAATCAAATCAGCCTGCAACATCTACTAAGTTTTTACTACATAGTTAAGCAGTACCTATGCTTATGCTACTAACATAAAGTAATTGATCTCATAGTAAATCACACAATTGGGAGGTTCATGTGTTCATTACTATGAAATCTGGTCCATATTATTCTCCTGGGAAATTTAATCAAACCTTCTATTTTTGCTATATATGAAAGAGTATGAAAAACTAATATTTTAAAATTTTTCATAACTTCATCATAGTTTTCAGGCTTTCAGATTTCATTTAAGGAGTCATTAACTAAATATATGTCAGTAATTATAACGTAAAAGTATAAGAAATTCTGGAAATGTTTTACTATATTACAAGTCTGAGCGTTCCTACTTTTTAACAAAGGACTTAATTTTAATTATTATATTCCATCAGAGTCATTATTATTAATCCCAAATAATCACTTGCAATTGATTCAATAATTATGGTGTAATTATTGAGAACAGGTTTACACTGTTTCTCTAATAACTCAAGACCTCCACTCCAATTCCAAACACCCATTTTCTTGAAGACCCCAGGTGATAGTTCCAGAACAAATTTGGAAGTTAAAACTGATCTTTGGTCACATTTAGACCCCAGGACTTGCTAACAATCCCAATTTTAAAATCTTCAGCATTAGATCTGTACTTCCCACTAATGGTGGTGGTAATTCAGTACTATTCATTTAACCTGAATGCAGGATTGAGATTAATGTTAAAGTAAAACATTAAAAATCCAATTTATTTAACAATTGTCTAACCAGATGTGTACTCCTACCAGATAGTTTGCTAACCATTTCTTATATTTCACTTATTTATTGTGTTCATATTCTTTCCTCCCCATACTAAAAAGCAAACTCCCAAAGGCTATAATTTTTGCATATTTTATTAATTTGCTGAATACCTAGAACTTAGATCTGTGCCTGGCATATAGTAGATGCTTAAGAAATATTCATCAAATGAAAGAATGAATGAATGAATTTACTAAGGCAAAAAGCATACTCGCAATAATAAAAATAATAAATTTTACAAATAATATGTGATTATGATTTTTTACTGTGGCAAAGTTGCATTTCAA
>NW_007225418.1:0-1033 GCF_000164805.1 Carlito syrichta
TTAATTATTATATTCCATCAGAGTCATTATTATTAATCCCAAATAATCACTTGCAATTGATTCAATAATTATGGTGTAATTATTGAGAACAGGTTTACACTGTTTCTCTAATAACTCAAGACCTCCACTCCAATTCCAAACACCCATTTTCTTGAAGACCCCAGGTGATAGTTCCAGAACAAATTTGGAAGTTAAAACTGATCTTTGGTCACATTTAGACCCCAGGACTTGCTAACAATCCCAATTTTAAAATCTTCAGCATTAGATCTGTACTTCCCACTAATGGTGGTGGTAATTCAGTACTATTCATTTAACCTGAATGCAGGATTGAGATTAATGTTAAAGTAAAACATTAAAAATCCAATTTATTTAACAATTGTCTAACCAGATGTGTACTCCTACCAGATAGTTTGCTAACCATTTCTTATATTTCACTTATTTATTGTGTTCATATTCTTTCCTCCCCATACTAAAAAGCAAACTCCCAAAGGCTATAATTTTTGCATATTTTATTAATTTGCTGAATACCTAGAACTTAGATCTGTGCCTGGCATATAGTAGATGCTTAAGAAATATTCATCAAATGAAAGAATGAATGAATGAATTTACTAAGGCAAAAAGCATACTCGCAATAATAAAAATAATAAATTTTACAAATAATATGTGATTATGATTTTCTACTGTGGCAAAGTTGCATTTCAAACAGTGACATGAATGAAGAGCACTTCCAAAGCAGGAGAGTGGATAATTTTGTTTTGAACTTTCAAAAACATCACTTTGAAAAAGTGTAGAATTTGAAGATTAGCTGTATAAGTAATAAATACTTTAAGATTTTTATTGTTTCCAAACACAGAAGTTACTGCTGTCAGTGTGAAATGAATTAACTAAGAATATTCAAAGTTCTGTATAATAAAAAGTAGATATATCTCATGATGGCAGAAAGCAGGAATGCATCTAAATTTAGTTCTATATGTTTAATAGAAATAGTGACTCTATAAACAAATAACATCGATCTTCTTCCTTGTAAGAGAAT
>NW_007225419.1:0-5695 GCF_000164805.1 Carlito syrichta
AAGATTTATGATTTATCTTTGTTTTTCTTAATACAGAATCTGGTAGTAAACAGCATTCTAAGCATTTTGGTTGAGCTAAATATATTTTTTATTAACTCTACTTTGATGTCAGTCATTTCCAATTCAGAAATCTGGACCTTCTAGGAATCATGTCTTTGAAGATTTTTTTTCATGTCTAAAAATAAAGCTATATTTTAAGGGCTATTAAAAACATTAAGCAATAGACACAGGATAATAGGCTTCCTTTATTCTTAACATTAATAACTTTTTGCCCATAATGTTAATATTTTGTGTCTAAAACATAAAAGATAAGTATCTAGCTGAAATTACAGAAATAATAAGAGGTTACTGAACAAAAAACACAGGAGCCAATTTTAATTAAAACAGAGAATTGATACAAGTATGATAACAATTTAAGTCCTGAGCATAATAAAGAATATAAAATTCAAAAATTTTTCCATATAAGATTTTCTATTTAATTTGAACATCAATAGCTGAAGAATATTTTTTTCAAGAAAATGGCACCACTGAATGCATATTGCATTCAAAATTACTAGTTTAGAAATAATATGGGGAAAGGTAAAACAGGTATTGGCTCTCAAGTAGCACTGGGAGATTATAATAACAACAGAAAGTTTGAGACCTATTTGGAATCTATCAAGGAAATATCCTTTAATGTTTACTTAAAAGTTACTTGAATATACCTAAGATTTTATATGGAATCATCTTTAAAACATGTTATTTAATCTAATAATTGACTATTACCTTTTATCTTTCAACCTGAAGAATTTTGTTCCAAGTTCTATAACATATTAATTTGTATCTGCAAAGTTCCTTACAACACTTGATGGGAAACTTTAGCCAAAGCAGTATTTGCATTATTAGTTGATTTTTACAATAAATTCGTAAGAAATTGCCCTCCTTCTCTTTGATGGGTGATGAAATGATTCCCGTTAGTAATTCAATGTTAATTAGGTCATGCAAGTTTCCAAAGAGACTAAAACAACTAAATAAATCAACTAAAACAACTAAATAAATCATTGCTCCTTTGTCAACATTTTAATATAATTTTCACTCATTTCTATTTTCTAGTAGTAAATCATAAATTAAGCAAATCATAAATTTTAACATGATCCCTGTCTTCTTATGAGTGGTAATATTCATGGTAGGCAAGTGAATAGAGAAGCAAGGTGAGCTTGAATCAATCCTTTAAAGGAGATTACCACAGGTTAAACATTTATTTTAGTATGTCTCATTAAAAAGAATCAAAGTAAGTACTTTTAGTATAAATTCTAACTGAAATGAACTTCTGAGATTTTTTGTGATTTTCAATTAACATGTTAAAATGTCTTGATTTCTCTCCTTGTGTGCTGTAAGCACTTACGGACTTTCCATTACTTAAATCATGGGCTGTACAAATCATGTCTAATCACAGTCAGTTTAGAAAATATATTACAATGTGTTGGAAATGAAGTAGATATTTTATCATTGAAATATGTTCAATTAATTAACATTCCCAATGATGCATATGTTGATATAAATGAAGACTCTATTTTTACACTACAGTATTTTTTTTCTAAACTACTCTAAGATGCTTGCCACAAAAAGAAACAGAAAAATATGTTTGCTATACTTCCTGATTTTGTAAAAGGTAGGCTTATATTAATCGGGTAGAAAATTCACCAATATGTGATTTGTTTTTATAGCATTTTTTTCTCTAAAAAATGAATTTAAAATGTAAGGAATATTTAACTTTTGACGTCACAATATCAATGTATAACTGTTACCCTTTTGAAAATGAGAAATCTTTTCTTTGTAATCATATGGGTCAGTCAATAGGTAATTTAGAGATAAAAGAGTAAGCTATATAGCTCATTCAGCAGAAAAAATGCTTCTATTTTCCCAGTCAAATTATCTATTTTCTCAAATGTGAATTAGCATTTGTAAAACATGAAAATCTCATACCAACACTGAAAATTACTACATGATATGAATCATCTATATAATTACTACTACTTATTATTACAAACAGGCTACTTTAATTTTCTGTTATGTTAATGTCATAACTAGTAAGGAATAAGTAGTAGGTATTTAGTACTTATTTTTACTATTCTATTTATTAATATTTTTTTCTTTCTACTCTTATATCTTTCCCCCTCCACCCCTTTGTATTGCACTTTGGTTTGCTGTTTTATGTTATGTGTTTTCAAATTATTCCAGTCTTGGCTGCTACTATCTACATTTTTCAGCTACTTTGAACTATTTTTGTTGACTTTCTACATCTTGGCTTTCTTTCTGCTATTTCTCTAATGAGAATCATTACCAAAATGTAACTTTGGCTGCAACTAAATGGGCACAAGTAAAATAACATCCAATACCTCTATGAGTAACAACTGCAAGCTCTTTAGTTCTATCTGTTCAGCATGTCTTGGTCTTCTTGTACTTTGTGTATCTGCTTGATGAGGAGACAGCCCATCCTTGGACGTGTTGGGGTCCAGACCTGAATTTCTGAGATTCATAACTTGCACTCGCTGTTCCTCGGAAAGTCTGTGTATGGTGACAGCTATAACACTGGATACAGTAACATCTGCAGGTGTGATAGCAACAGCAATAGCACCAGTGGCAGTCCTGTTATGCTCCTCTAACTCACCAGTGGAGGTAGTGTGGGTCAATGTAGAAGAACCTGTGGGACACAGTAGCACTAGATGCTAACTTTTTCTTTTAAATTTTTTTTTTCTGATAAGTTTAGTCAATTAAATTCTCTTCTATTACCTTAAGGATAATCAACATGAAGAGGCAAAACACAAACACGCCACTAAAATGTGAAGCACACCAGATTTGTAGGCTTATAGCAATCAAACTATGAATAGATTTTACACACCAAACATCATTTTCAACAGTATTATATTCAGGGGAACAAGGTACAAGAATAAACCCTTTAAGTGACCCTGAATCAATCTTTTTTTAAAAAATATAGAGATGAATTTTAGAGCAAATGCCTGGCAAGTGACAGGTTTTGACGGAATGGGTAACTGTGTAACTACAGTTTTCTCCAAAGTATGCTTTGAATAGTCTGTGCCATGTCTCTTCATAATTTCTGGGAAAAATAAAATTTTCTGTGTTAAGATTAGAAAGTGAAGAAAAAAGAATTTAAAATCAAAGTCAAAATGAAAACAAAATGGTGGGGGAAAATGAAACTCTAAATAACTACTGTATGTAAATATCTATAGTAACCTCCTTTGCCATAGAGCAGCTTACATGGTAAAATAATCAATATCATGAGCTATATATTCCATAAAATTTAGTGGAGTTTTAAAAATTAGTTAATAATTTTAAGTAAAATTTTATATAAAACAATTTTGAACTTATTAAAATTAAAGAGAGTATTTAATTACAAGTAGTTTGAAAATTAACTATTAGCATGAAACTTTAATTCATACAACATAGTTTTAATGATTGATCAAGAAACTCCACATATTTTATGAGCATTTCAAGGTGTGCATGTGTGTGCATAATATTACCACATCCTTATTCTCAATAATATTTTTGTAATTTAAAAATATGTATTCAAGGCATCAAATTAGAGTGTTCTCTTTCCTTTGACTTAAATTTTTTAAAAGGCTGTACTTGGTAGTATACAATACTTATGTAATGAAAAAAGTAATCTTATAATAGCAGCATTAAACTGAATGAGGATATATTTAAAAGGATCTTGACAGCTAAAATCCTTAACAAGAAAAGAACATTATTGAATTTTGGAGCCACAGCGACTAATTAGGAATCACAGTCAGATTCTGGTTAGAAAACTAGAAAACTTCTGAATATATTTTTTAAAGTCAATGTATATTTATTTTTCCAACATTTCAAAATTCTTATGACAATGTTTGATTAGATATTTTAGACATTTCAGTACTTTAACCATTCTGACACAGGACAATAGTAAGGTAACATCACTCAATATGATTTGAGAACATGCTTTTTTTCCCTCTTGTGCTAGGAAGGTGGTTAGCAGGACTAATAATTCTGCTTTCTGCCTTAAACTCAAAAAAAGAAGAAAATAAGTCAAACTTAGAACCATTCATTCATAGGTAAACAAAGAAACCCATTTCTCCTACTAATTTTTCCATCCTAATTTGTCATAGTCTATTTGAATTTGATGTCGAAATTTAGGATAATTGAATGATAATTGTGTGTTTTTAGGGGGCCAAAAGTAAAGTATGACAATTATCAATTTATTTAAAATATTTTCAACATATTTGAAGCATCAGTCCCAAAAAAACTGCTGTTGAACACTTATACAAATTATTTTGTGAATAATCAATTTAATAAATTAGAGGGTATTATTAAATTCATGTTAGTTAATCAAATCAGCCTGCAACATCTACTAAGTTTTTACTACATAGTTAAGCAGTACCTATGCTTATGCTACTAACATAAAGTAATTGATCTCATAGTAAATCACACAATTGGGAGGTTCATGTGTTCATTACTATGAAATCTGGTCCATATTATTCTCCTGGGAAATTTAATCAAACCTTCTATTTTTGCTATATATGAAAGAGTATGAAAAACTAATATTTTAAAATTTTTCATAACTTCATCATAGTTTTCAGGCTTTCAGATTTCATTTAAGGAGTCATTAACTAAATATATGTCAGTAATTATAACGTAAAAGTATAAGAAATTCTGAAATGTTTACTCTATTACAAGTCTGAGCGTTCCTACTTTTAACAAAGGACTTAATTTAATTATTATATTCCATCAGAGTCATTATTATTAATCCCAAATAATCACTTGCAATTGATTCAATAATTATGGTGTAATTATTGAGAACAGGTTTACACTGTTTCTCTAATAACTCAAGACCTCCACTCCAATTCCAAACACCCATTTTCTTGAAGACCCCAGGTGATAGTTCCAGAACAAATTTGGAAGTTAAAACTGATCTTTGGTCACATTTAGACCCCAGGACTTGCTAACAATCCCAATTTTAAAATCTTCAGCATTAGATCTGTACTTCCCACTAATGGTGGTGGTAATTCAGTACTATTCATTTAACCTGAATGCAGGATTGAGATTAATGTTAAAGTAAAACATTAAAAATCCAATTTATTTAACAATTGTCTAACCAGATGTGTACTCCTACCAGATAGTTTGCTAACCATTTCTTATATTTCACTTATTTATTGTGTTCATATTCTTTCCTCCCCATACTAAAAAGCAAACTCCCAAAGGCTATAATTTTTGCATATTTTATTAATTTGCTGAATACCTAGAACTTAGATCTGTGCCTGGCATATAGTAGATGCTTAAGAAATATTCATCAAATGAAAGAATGAATGAATGAATTTACTAAGGCAAAAAGCATACTCGCAATAATAAAAATAATAAATTTTACAAATAATATGTGATTATGATTTTCTACTGTGGCAAAGTTGCATTTCAAACAGTGACATGAATGAAGAGCACTTCCAAAGCAGGAGAGTGGATAATTTTGTTTTGAACTTTCAAAAACATCACTTTGAAAAAGTGTAGAATTTGAAGATTAGCTGTATAAGTAATAAATACTTTAAGATTTTTATTGTTTCCAAACACAGAAGTTACTGCTGTCAGTGTGAAATGAATTAACTAAGAATATTCAAAGTTCTGTATAATAAAAAGTAGATATATCTCATGATGGCAGAAAGCAGGAATG
>NW_007225420.1:0-791 GCF_000164805.1 Carlito syrichta
TAATTTGCTGAATACCTAGAACTTAGATCTGTGCCTGGCATATAGTAGATGCTAAGAAATATTCATCAAATGAAAGAATGAATGAATGAATTTACTAAGGCAAAAAGCATACTCGCAATAATAAAAATAATAAATTTTACAAATAATATGTGATTATGATTTTCTACTGTGGCAAAGTTGCATTTCAAACAGTGACATGAATGAAGAGCACTTCCAAAGCAGGAGAGTGGATAATTTTGTTTTGAACTTTCAAAAACATCACTTTGAAAAAGTGTAGAATTTGAAGATTAGCTGTATAAGTAATAAATACTTTAAGATTTTTATTGTTTCCAAACACAGAAGTTACTGCTGTCAGTGTGAAATGAATTAACTAAGAATATTCAAAGTTCTGTATAATAAAAAGTAGATATATCTCATGATGGCAGAAAGCAGGAATGCATCTAAATTTAGTTCTATATGTTTAATAGAAATAGTGACTCTATAAACAAATAACATCGATCTTCTTCCTTGTAAGAGAATGAAATCATCAATAACCATACAGTTGTCATATATCTGTATAACCATTTTATTAAAACTGTAAAACAATTTGAAATACTGATATTGGATTGGTACCATTTTAAATTGGCAGTGTATGAAACACAGATTTTCAAGTTGTCAAAATGCACAATATAACAGTTTAAAAATACTCAAAATTTTTGAATACATAATTGTTTTATGAGGTAATTGCCAATGTTGGAAAAAGCCTTAGAATTATGAAAGCAACAATTCAATATTAAATATGCATACAGTTA
>NW_007225421.1:0-1794 GCF_000164805.1 Carlito syrichta
CTTCTCTCATACTACTACTTAGATTATAGATTTGCCAGTTTAATTACTGCAATTTTACTCAGTGCATTATCACATTTCTGGTTTTATGCTTTTTTCCCCCCTGAGCCCATATCCCCATGCATTCCAGGTAAGATGGGATAAACTTGAATAGAAAGCCTCAATTATTCTTTCATGAAGAATCAAAGGATAGAACTCAGGTCATTTGCAGCAGCTGGAATGTGAGGAGGAGAGGCTTCCTTGAAAAGAGAGAGCAAGACAGAGGGAGGTTCACATTCTGTGTATAAACAAATTTTGCCCAAATCTCAGACTGACCTCTGGACTATGCATGCACAGGACATATTTCAAACATCCCAGCTACAGTATAAGGAAATGAAAAATTTTCAGCTTCCCACCCAAAACCAGATAGAACTTTGAATCTGAGTCCAGTTAACTAGTTACTAAAACAACAAAAAATAAAACTCTTTATAGATACATAACTGGATCTAGAGTCTCTATAATACATCATATACAGTGTTCAGAAGGCAATTCATATTTGCTAGACATAGGACACAACAGAAAAATGTGATAACCTGTATTTAAGAGAAGAGGCAGTCAATGGAGACTGAACCAGGCATTGTATTGGGCAGATAAAGGTTTATAGCTGTTATTGTGACTATGTTTAGGAGTGTTAATGAAAGTAAACTTGTAGCAAATGACCAAGTAGGAAATTTCAGCAGAAAAATAAAAAGTATAAAATGGAAACTCTAGAATTAAAAACACAGTAAAATAAAATTTAACAATAAAAATTCTCTAGATAAGCTTAACAGCATATTGGCTATGACAAAAGTAAGACAAAAGAAAGATCTATAAATAAAGATCAATAAAAAATTATCCAGTTTGAAAAACAGAAAAAAATGTTTACAAAAGAAAAAAATGTCTCATGGACCTGAGAAACAATAGCAAAATTCTAACATATAACTGGAGTCTTAGACAGAGAGAAGAAAGTGAATGTGGCAGAAAAACTATTTGAATAAATAAAGACTACAAAATGTTTAAGTGTGGTAAAAACATACATTTATAGATTCAAGGAGCGCTGCAAACTCTAAGGAAGATAAAGTTCAAGAAAATTGTACCTAGCACATTAAAGTTAAACTTTTGAAAACCAAAGGTTAAAAGAGTCTTGAACGCAACAAAAGAAAAATGAAGCAATGTTAGAGGGAGCAATGATAAGGTGAATATAAGTTTGTTGTTAGAGACAATGGAGACTGAAGACAAAGGAATGAAATCCTTAATGTGCTGAAGACAAGACCTGCCAACCAGAATTCTATTGTAACACTAACCTTCTAAAATGGAGACAAAAATAAAGATTGTTTTTAGATAAACAAGAATTGAGATAATTTGTCCTGAGCAGATATACATGACAAGAAATACTAAATAAAGTTCTTTAGGCTGAAAGAAATGACATCAGATGGAAATTTGGATTTTCAGGAAGACATCAAATGCATGAGCAAATATAAATCATTTTATTTGTAATCTAATCACTAAGCAAATTTATAATAGATATCGTGGAGTTTATAACATATGTATGTGTAATGCATATGGCAATCAAAGCAAAAAATGACCAGAGTGTTGTAAATAGATCCATATAATTGCAAAGTTCTTGCATTTTATATGAAGTGGTCCAATATTAACTCTAAGTACCTTGTGAAAAATTACAAATATATATTGTAATCCCTAGCAACCACTAAGAAATGAAAAGAGATATAGCTAAAAGAACCAATAGACAAATTCAAATGAATCCCCCTTTTTTTTTTT
>NW_007225422.1:0-839 GCF_000164805.1 Carlito syrichta
GGAGTTAAAAAAAAGCAGGTTCAAAACATAAAACCTCAAACTATAAGAATCTTAGAAAATACAGGAGACACCCTTATGGAAATTGGAGCTGGCAACCAATTCTTATTCAGAACCCTAAATGCCCATAACTTAAGAAATAAGATAGACAAGTGTGATTTCATCAAACTGAACAGCTTCTGCAAAGCAAAAGAAACCATCAAGAGAGCAGAGAAGACAGTCCACAGAATGGGAAAAAATATTTGCCAACTGTATATCTGACAAAAGCCTAACACCTAGGATCTACAAGGAAATCAAATGCGCCGAAAGGAAAAGCAACAACAATAACAA
This sequence comes from Carlito syrichta, assembly GCF_000164805.1. Classification (NCBI taxonomy): domain Eukaryota; kingdom Metazoa; phylum Chordata; class Mammalia; order Primates; family Tarsiidae; genus Carlito; species Carlito syrichta. The sequence continues at coordinate 328 of NW_007225422.1, forward strand.
CAAAAAACGGCTCCATTAAAAAGTGGGCAAAAGACATGCATAGACACTTCTCAAAAGAAGATATATGGACAGCCAACAGACACATGAAAAAGTGCTCAACCTCACTTATCATCAGAGAAATGCAAATCAAAACCACGTTGAGATACCACCTAACTCCAGTAAGAATGTTTATTAATATAAAAACAACAAAAGATGCTGGTGAGGATGTGGAGAAAAAGGAATGCTTCTATACTGCTGGTGGGAATGAAAACTAGTGCAACCTCTTTGGAAGACAGTGTGGCGATTTCTGAAAGAACTAGAAATGGACCTTCCATATGACCCAGCAATTCGCCCTATTGAGAATATATCTGGAAGAACTCAAATCATTCTACAAAAGAGATACCTGCACACATATGTTTGTTGCAACACTATTCACAATAGCAAAAACATGGGAGCCAACCATGTTGCCCATCGAAGTTGGACTGGTTAAAAAAATGTGGTACATATATACAATATATTATGCAGCCATAAAA
>NW_007225423.1:0-530 GCF_000164805.1 Carlito syrichta
AAAATTTTTAAGATCATATTTTCTAGGACCTTTTCTACTCCTAACTATGAAAAATACTGTGAGTTCTATAAGTGTGTGGATGTGTATCTTTCTGTTTACTTAGAAGGATTATATTTGTCTAGAGAAGGACAAGGTGGTATAAAAATTTTGCTTACAATTTTTGGAGAGGAAAGGACACTGTAAAATGTAAATTATATAATAAAAGCAACTACTGACTGGATGTTTTTTGATGTGACAATGATTTATTGTTGTCAATTTTAATTTACTATTAATATTTATTATTCATATTATGTCTACAAGTAAGTTAAAGCTTTTAGGGTTTAAGCAACTTGCCCAAGGTCCCATAGATAATGAGTTTTAAGCAGTTTCCAAATCCAGCAGTTTGATTTGGTAATCCACCCTTTTAATAATATTTTATGCTGCATCATGAAAATGTCAAAAAGTAAATATATGCAAGACAAAAACATAAACAAAATATACTTAGGTGGAATGACCTAAGTATATGTCCACACCCAAGCATATTTTGCCAC
>NW_007225424.1:0-456 GCF_000164805.1 Carlito syrichta
AATTTTAATTTACTATTAATATTTATTATTCATATTATGTCTACAAGTAAGTTAAAGCTTTTAGGGTTTAAGCAACTTGCCCAAGGTCCCATAGATAATGAGTTTTAAGCAGTTTCCAAATCCAGCAGTTTGATTTGGTAATCCACCCTTTTAATAATATTTTATGCTGCATCATGAAAATGTCAAAAAGTAAATATATGCAAGACAAAAACATAAACAAAATATACTTAGGTGGAATGACCTAAGTATATGTCCACACCCAAGCATATTTTGCCACCGAAAAGAGACAAAAATACCCATGGCATATTCAGATGGAATGAAAATATTAGTTTGTTTTAGTTTGTTTAGATGTGGAGTAAGTAAATTTACATAGAAGAAATGTGGCAAGAGTAACATTTCTTCAGTTCCTATTCTGTGTAAAGCACCTTATAAGGCACTTTGGTAAATAAAATATAT
>NW_007225425.1:0-714 GCF_000164805.1 Carlito syrichta
CTGGGAGACATAAACATTTTACTTTGTGTATAAGGTAATATCCATTTGTGTATGTGTATGCAAATACAAATGTATATAACTATAATTTTAATTACTATTCTTTTACAACTTTGGATATCATAACCTTCATGTATCAGAACAGACACATTCTAAGTTCTCACTAGCCTCGTGGACAGTGGCTACCACACTCAATTGCTGCTCTGAGAGCTTTGACTCCACTAAACCTCAGGGAGGTTAAGGGACTGAACTCCCTTTTTCTACCAGAAGTAGTAAAATATTTCTTTTCTACAACCATCTGTCTCGGGCCCAAGGGTAGAAGAGACAGTGCCCTGAGAAATCACAAAGGGCTGCCAGCAGGAGGTTTCCTCAGGTAGACCACTGATGCCCACATGCTGCTTGACGGGGGGGTCACTCTGTGAAATCAGAAAGTGAACAAAAGTTGATGGGGACACTGGGAGGAGGTAACCCTATATCTTCTGGTCTATCTACAGCTTGACCTTCAATATTTAGATGTAGAGGGAATAGACCAAAGGTAAATTCCTTATTTTGCTATTTTGTCTTGACTAATGACCAGACTGTAGTTTTCTGTCTTCTGTGATGTGAGGGATTATGTGAGTTAATCACCAATCACATTCATGTCTCCATGCGTTTCTCTGTAACTGTACACCATTGACAAGATCCAACTTTAAGGGAAAACAAAACAGCACCTATTGC
>NW_007225426.1:0-9814 GCF_000164805.1 Carlito syrichta
CCCACTGCATGGACAGATTCCAAGGCAGTGGGAAGTAGGTTTCAGATTATCCATACACCTATTGGCAGATACCAGCATCTGCAGATAGATTTTGAATCACAGCCCCCTCTTAATTAAACCTCAAAACTACAGAAAGGACCACTCTCACCCTACAGTCCAACTCCAGAATTGAACAAAGCAAGAGGATATACATGGAGAAGAATAGGAGTTAACAACAACTCAAAAAATAACAGCTGCTGGAGACAGTGTGGTGAAAAGGGAACACTTCTACACTGTTGGTGGGAGTGTAAACTAGTGCAACCTCTGTGGAAAGCAGTGTGGCCATTCTTAAAAGCTCTAAATATCAACCTCCCATATGATCCCACAATCCCCATACTAGGAATATACTCTGAAGAACTCAAGTCACTCTATAAAAAAGATACCTGAACATGCATGTTTATCACAGTGTTGATCACAATAGCAAGAACCTGGAAACAACCATGCTGCCCATCAAAAGAGGGCTGGATTTAAAAAAGTGGTACATATACACGATGGAATACTATGCAGCCATAAAAAAGAACAAAATCATGAATTTCACAGCAACCTGGATGGAACTTGAGTCTATAATACTGAGTGACCTCGCATAGAAACAAAGATCCGAGTATCACATGTTCTCACTCATATAATGGACCTTGAACATCCAATGTAATACTATAAGAAAATGACTGATGGTACTGGGAAACCATGGGGGTGGGATTAACAGTAGCAAATATCTGTCTGGGGAAGGGGTAACACCTCTTATCAACAGGGTGCCTGAATGAAATGTAATTGTACACCTAACCCTTAACTGTACCCCACAAAACCATAATAAAAAATATTGATTTTTAAAAAAAGAAAAAGAATAGGAGATTGAACAAACAGAAATAAAAGCAACCCCTCCACACCTGAATAACAGAATTAAAGAAGATGGGGAAGTGAAGGGAAGCAAAAAGTAGGGAGCAAAATCTGCACAAATGAAGAAAACCCAAAAGAAGAATACTGGTCTCACACAGACCCCTGAGAAGTCAGACAGTGAGAAAGCAGACTTCAGAACACAAACAATGAAGAGCCCCCAGAATGACTGGTCACATGCAACAAACCTAGACATCAAGACATTAGTAGAGAGAATAAAAAAAACTGAGAGACATGAGGAAAATAGGAAGGAGCTGATGACAGAAACAACAGCAGTAAAGAATAGTGTGATGGAAATAAATAACAAACTAATAAGCATGGAAAGCTGAATTAGAAAAGCAGAAGAATCTCCGAGCTTGTAGACCAAAATACAGAACTAAACCAAACTGTCAAAAACATAGAAAAGAAGATTTAAAAGACAGAAAAAAACCTTCAAGAGATGTATGACTACATCAAGAGACCAAACCTAAGAGTAATTTGCCTTCCTGAGGCAGAGAGAGAAACAGAGGTCACACTGGAACAAATATTTCATGAAATCATTAAAGAAAACTTCACTCATCTCATCATTGATGCAAAATTTGAAACACAAGAGATTCAGAGAACCCCTGCAAGACATCAAATGAGAAGACCAACTCCCAGACACATAAGCATTTGCCTAAACAAAGTAGGTATAAAGGAAAAAATCCTAAAGGCAGAAAGAGAAAAGGTCAGATTATCTACAAGGGAGGACCAATAAGTATAGAAGCAGAGTTATCTACAGAAATCCTTAAATATAGGAGAGGTTGGAGTCCTATCTTCAAAGTTCTAAAGGATAAAAAATTTCAACCAAGAACCACCTACCCATCCAAGCTAAGCTGCATAAGTGAGGGAGTATTGAAATATTTCCCAGATATCCAATCCCTAAGAACATACGCTGCCACCAGACCACTTCTGCAAGAAACACTTAAGAATTGAACACAGAAGAAAAAGGAAAAAAGAACAACAACGTTCTTCATAAGACTACAGGCAAAAGATTAAAAGCACACATGTACTAACTAAAAAACCAAAAGAAAGAAAACAAAGAAACAGGAACAGCAACAACAACAGCTCTGTAAGAACCTTATTATAGGGATAAACTCCCACATTTCAATAATTAGCCTGAATATGAATGGACTAAATGCAAAACTGAAAAACCACAGAAGGACGAAATGTGTAAAATATTACCAGGCAATAATTTATCACCTTAAGAGACTCACTTCACCATAAAGGGCACTCACAGACTCAAAATAAGAAGATGGTAAACAAATTTACAGGCAAGAGGAACACAAAAGAAAGTATTCATCGCGATCTTAAACTTAGGCAAAATACCCTTTAAGCTATCAAAAATTAAAAAAAAAAAGATTCAGACGGTCAGTACCTAATGGTAAAAGATTCAATCCATCAACAAGAAATATCAATCCTAAACATATGTGAACCCAACATAGGAGCACCAAATTTAATAAAGCAACTTGTAGGTGAACTAAAAAAAAAGATATTGACTCCAACAGTATCATAGATGTGGACTTCAATACCACACTCACAACCTTAGGCAGATCATCAGGATCAAAATTCAGCAACGAGATCTGAAACCTCAATGTAACTCTTGATCAAATGGACCTAATTTATACCTATAGAACCCTCCATCCAATGACCACAGAATATATATTCTACTCATCACCGCATGTAATGTACTCTAAAATTGACAACATAGTTAGCCATAAATCAACCATAAGTAAAATTTAAAAGATCCAAATTTTGTCATGCACCTTCTCAGACCACAGCAGAATAAAAATAAACATCAACAACAACAAGGTTCCCCCAAAACACACAAAGACATGGAAACTAAACAGCATGATGCTAAACAACTCCTGGGTCAATGATGAGATCAAAACAGTGATTGAAAGATACCAGGAAACAAATAAAAATGAAGAAACATCTTACCAAAATTCCTGGGATGCCATGAAAGCTGTAGTAAGCGAGAAATTCATATCTCTACAAACACACATGAATAAAATAGAGGGATGATAAATTAACAGGTAACAAGTCACCTCAGGAAGCTGGAAAAGCAAGACCACAAAAACCCTAATGTCGACAGAAGAGTCTAGATCACCAAATAAAAGCCTAAATCTGGGATATAGAAGACAAGAAGATAATACAAAAAAAATCAATGAAACAAAAAGCTGCTTCTTTGAAAGGTTAAATAAGATCGAGGATCCCCTTGATTGACGAAGAAAAAGAGAGAAAAAGCCCCCAAAAATACAATCAGAAACACAAAAGATAAAGTCATATTTGACCCTGAAGAAATACAAAATATCATTAGACACTACTATGTACAGTTGTATGGAAAAAAACTTAAAAACCTTAATGAAGTCGAGGACTTTCTGACATCACACAACCTGCCTAGGTTGAAACAAGAAGAAATCGAGACCCTAAATAGACCAATAACAATCAAGGAAATAGAATATGTAATAAGAAAACTACCAACATCAAAATAAAGTCCTGCACCAGATGGTTTTCCAGAAGAATTCTATAAGTCATTTAAGGAGGAGTTGATACCCATCCTACTGAAAGTATTCCAGGCAATTGAGAATGATGAAACTCTCCCAAAATCATTTTATGAAGCTAACACCAGATTGATATCCAAGCCAGGTAAAGACCCAACAAAGAAAGAGAACTGAAGGCCAATATCTCTCATTTACATAGGTGCTAAAATTCTCAACAAGATCCTAGCAAACCAGATTCAACAACACATCTCAAAAATCATCCATTATGACCAAGTAGACTTCATCCCTAGGATGCAAGGCTGGCTCAACATTTGCAAGACAATAAATGTAATTAAATATATCAATGTAAATTAGAACAAAAACCACATGATTTTATCATTAGATGCAGAAAAACCTTTTGAGAAAATCCAGCACCCCTTCTTGATAAATACCCTCGAACCTCTAAACATACATGGAACATACCTCAAAATAGTAAAAGCCATCTATGAGAAACCCACAGCTAGCATATTCCTAAACAGACAAAAATAGGAACCATTCCCACTGAAAATTGGAACAAATAAGGATGCCCATTCTCTCCTCTCCTTTTCAATATAGTATTGGAAATCCTGTTTAGAGCAATCAGAAAAGAGAACGTGATCAGGGGTGTTCTAATAGGAAAAGCGGAAGTCAGGTTATCTCTCTTTGCAGATGGCATGATTGTGTAACTAAAAACTCAAGAGAATCTGTCAAAAGCCTCCTTGCACTCAAAAAGGACTTTGGCAAAAATCTCGGGGTATAAAATAAATATGCAAGAAACAATCACATTTCTTTACACCAATAATCAGCAAACAGAACCCCCAATAAAAAGAATAATCCCATTCAAAACAACAAGAAAAAAAATGAAATACCTTGGCATCTTCCTAATCAGGGAGGTGAAAGATCTTTACAATGAAAACTGCAAAACCCTGCTCAAAGAAACCAGAGATGACACAAACAAGTGGAAAATTATCCCATGCTCATGGATTGGAAGAATCAACATTGTGGAATGTCAATATTACCTAAGGCAATGTACAAGTTTAATTCAATACCCATTACATTACCAGCACATTCTTCTTAGAAGTAGAAAAATCAACACAGGAATTAATATGCAAACCCAAATGACCAATAATAGCCAGAACAATCTTCAGAAAAAAAAAGCCGGTGGTATTACTAGAATTAAAACTTTATTATAAAGCTACAATAAGCAATAGAGCTTGGTATTGGTACAGGAACAGGAATATGGAAAAATGGCATAGAATTGAGATTCCACAAGCAAAACTTCAATTTCTCAACCAACTAATCTTCTAAAAAACTCCCACCACTTACCACTGGGAAGAGGAGAACCTATACAGCAAATGATGCTGAAAAAACTGGCTGACCACAGGTCGAAGATTGAAAAAAGACCCCTATGTATCCCCATACACAAAAATTAACACTAAACGGATCAGAGACTTAAATGTAAAACCTCAATTCATAAGAACCTTAGAAAATGCAGAACACACACTTGTGAAAATTGGAACTGGCATCCAATTCCTGAACAAAACCCAAAACACTCTGGCCATAAAAGGTAAGATAGGCAAGTTGGACCTCATTAAACTGACGAACTTCTGCAAAGCCAAAGAAACCATCAAGAGAGCAGGGAGACACCCCACAGACAGGGAAAAAAATTTTGCCAACTCCATGTCTGACAAAGGTCTAACAGCTTGGATCTACAGGGAACTCAAACGTGCTGAAAAGAAAAAAAACAAAAAAAGTCATTACAAAGTAGGCAAAAATATGGACAGAAACTTCACAAAAGAAGACATACAAGTCGCCGACAGATACATGAAGAACTGTTCAACCTCACTAATCATCAAGGAGATGCAAATTAATACTACACTGAGAGACCACCTAACTCCAGTCAGAATGGCCATTATCAACAACTCAAACAATAACAGCTGCTGGAGAGGGTATGGTGAAAAGGGAATACTTCTACACTGTTGGTGGGAGTGCAAACTAGTGCAACCTCTGTGGAAAGCAGTGTGGCGATTCCTAAAAGCTCTAAATGTCAACCTCCCATATGACCCCACAATCCCCCTCCTGGGAATATACCCCAATGAACTCAAATCACTCGATAAAAAAGATACCTGCACACGTATGTTTATCGCAGCCTTGTTCACAACAGAAAGGACCTGGAACCAACCATCACAATATGATTGGATTTTTTAAATGTGGTATATATACGTATGGAATAGTATGCAGCTATTAAAAAGAACAAAATTATGAATTTCTCAGCAACCTGGATGGAACTAGAGTCCATAATACTGACTGATCTCTCACAGAAACAAAGATCTGAGTACCACATGTTCTCACTCATATGTGGACCTTATACATCTATCATAATACTATAAGTAAAGGATCGACAGTGGTGGGAATCTATGGGGTGGCAGGGAGGGCAAGGGTGGTGGAATTAATGGTAGTCAATATCTTCCTGGGGACAGGGGGACACCTCTTATCCACAAGGGTGGCTGAACGATGCAAATTTGTATACCTAACCCTTAACTGTATCCCACAGTTTTAAAATAAAAAATATGTTTAAAAAAAAGAAATTTTCTCTCAATGCCCCTCATGTCAACATGGATTTTCTGTACTGGTTTCACAATTCCTTGGAGGGAGCAGTTCTTTGAATTCACCTATGACTTACAATTCCCCAGTTGTAGATATCTCAACTTCTGGGACCTAAGTGTAAGCATCATATATGGTGGTTTATACTTTCTTGTGACTTTTGTCTTCCTAAGAGATATATGTAAAACCAAGTTGCAATTCAACCACTACCTGGGGCCCCATTCTTAGGACCTCCTGGATACTGTTATGGGGATAGGTCACTGACATTTGGCCCAGAATAAAACTTATTAAATCTTTCACAGTGTTTGCCATCTTTTACCAACATAATTTAAGTGGTATAAGGGCAGTTTTGTTACATGGCTGTATTGTCAGGATTTTTAGTGTAAGCATCATCTGAAAATAATAAATTATACTAATTAAGTAGTTTCTTCTCATTCACTCTTTCCCCACCACCCACGCTTCCAAGTTTCCAGTGTTTATTATTCTATTCCTGACATCCATGTGTACACACTATTTGCTTCCTTTTGGCAAGTGAAATCATGCAGTATTTGGTTTTCTGTGTCTCAGAAAATAGAATAGGCTCCAGTTCCATCCATTTTGCTGTAAAAGACATGATTTCATTATTTTAATGGCTGAGTAGAAGTTCCATTGTGTACACCTGGTTCCTCTGATTGGTGTTTCTGAGCATTCCTTGCATCCCAGCCCACTCCTGTCTCCCTGCTGGGTGGACAGTATCCTGGCTCACACTGTTGTCCTCTTACTGTGTCTCTTACATGGTCATATATGACTACTTCTGCAATCATGGAGTACAGCTACATAGAGATCTGAAGATGGAGGGAAGACTTTTGAGAGATGGGTATGGTTTTTTACACAAAGTACTTTTCCGCATGTTCTACAGGTCTTTCCCTGGGGTCTAGCAGATACGGCATTAGCTGTGAATACAGTTTGTGATGAAATATCCAAAACCACAGAAGGTGAGGGTGAGGGTCTTAAAGGGCAACTCCAGTCATGATTCTGATTCTGCAACTGCACCAAGGACAGACCCCCTGGGACTGGGAGCACCTCAGTGAACCTTAGATTCAGATGCAACATTCTATAACTTCATGTCTGAATCCCTGATACTCTCACACCTGGGAGTTTACAAAAGGAAGAGGAAGAACAACAAGCGTGTCGTAGCTTTACAGATAAGAACCACCAACCAAGAAAATGAAGTTTAGCATGAAATGCGAGTTTTAATAATGTGTACAGTGGTTTCATTTATCTAAGTGGCAATTTCCATGTGGAAAGTGTCTTCATGAATAAACATGAAAGTGTGGGTGAGGGAAGTTACATGTCTCTGGGGCTTTCCCTGAGGAAAGGATGTTGTCTCCATAGAGTCGGCTTCACCTAGCTTAAGTGCCTCTTCCTCAGCGGCAGGGGATGTTTTGGAGAAGCTGTTCTGGAAACCCACTGTGACCAGGGATCAATAATGACTTTGGAAGTATGTCCATGTGCCTCTACTTCTGGTAATGCATATAGAAAGGGTGAAATTTCAAAATGGGATCACTTTCTCCATTGCAGGCAGGTAGCTGGATATTGACTTAGATTTTGTTTTGTTGCAACTACCAGTTAGTGGTATAGCAGTAAATAAGTGCTTATTATGTAATTGTCTCTGCTATCTCTCGTTCTTTGAAGTAAGCTTAATTAAATTTACTCTCCAATGTGACCAATGAGTAAAACAGTAACCTCCCCAAGTAATGGGTATTGGGATTTCATAATTAACATCTTGCTCCAAGAATGACTTTCTAGCTTTCTTGCATGAAAAACCTATGGGACACCAAGATAAAAGAAATGAGCTGTTATAATGACGTCTGCCCTCCTACAATATTCCCATGAACAACACACTCCCAGCTAAAACCTTTTCTGTTCCCTAAATCCAAGGATATTAGAAGCTTAATATTTTTGACTGGAAACTTTTTTTACAGACCCCGAACTACTCTCCCTGCCTAGGTAAACAACTATCTGGCTGTTGCCATCATGAACAGTAAATTGTTATAACAACAAAATTCCTCCACTTTTTTACGTTTTACATGAATGCTCTTGTTTTCAACCTTCTCTAGGAAACCTAGTAAGCAGTCAGCTTTAATCAGTGCTCTGTCCCCTCTTCAATCTTGAGGAGGTGGATCCACAGTTTTTCTCTAATTTACCTTCTAAATAAACTTTTTCTAACCTCTTCCTTATGCAATTCTTTGCATCTTTCACAAAGCACTGGATTGCCCAACCCCACCTCTGCTGGTCTAACCTAAAACATATGCATAAGAAATATCCACCATACATCCAGGATTATCTAAATTGTTGGGTGCCCATTTCATTCTACTTTTCTATTTGTTAGCTAGTTTTTAAATTTTTGAATATGTGACAGATTCAAGAAAACAACTAGGTGTCATTGCCACATTAAATTTAGACAAAGCAAGTATCAACACTTGGTCCAGTGCAAAAGTCCACAATTTTAAACTGCTATCCTGGCTCACTTGACTTGGGTAATTCATCTCCATTGAAAACAGCACCACCAGAAATATAATCAAAGTTTGTTATGTCAATGAAAAAAATAAGGCATTTCAGCTCAGATGGCAATGATTTCCAGCGCTTTTCAAGTGACTGGCAACCGGCTGATTGTTCTTATGCCCTGTATTTACCTGAGTGTCTGCAAGCACATACTGGATCGATAGGTCTGACATTCAGGAAGCACACTGAGTAATGAAAATTCTACTCAGTGCTATAAAGAGCTCATGAAATCTCAGCTCACTGGCACACCAAATTAACAATCTGGTCTTGGTGAGAAGACTATGTCAGGATTATATGTTTCTTGTTTTCTTAGTCATCAGCATTAAATGTCAGGACTGGAAAAACAGTTTCCATGAATTTGGAGAACATTTGTGATTCTTGGTAGGAGAACTTTACAGAGAAAGGTCTGAAGGTAAAATAGTTCACTATGAACAGAGAGAAGCAAAAGGGAAAATTCACCATAAACCAAAGAGCTGGCCTTCTGAAACCCTGTGTCACGAGTCTTGGGACTGTAGTCTAGGTAATGTAAGGAAGTGGTTTTGGAGAGCACAGAATAGGTCCATCGTGCCTCATTTTGCAATCCAAAGTCACATATCCATGTTTGAGTTATTTGTTACAGCAACAGCTGAACTTCTTGATCACAATGTTTCTTAGTTCATGTTGTATTGCTATAACAAAATACAACAGATGGGGAAATTTACAAAGAAAGAAATATGTTACTTACAGTTCTGGAAACCCGAGGGTCTGATATCAAGGTGTCAGAGCCTGGCAACAGCCTTCTTGCTGTGTCATCCCAGGGCAGAAGGCAAAAGAGCAAGAGCACATGTGTGAACACCAGACCGGAGGCCAGACTCATTGTCTTATCCAGATCCCAATCCGATGATAACTATCACAGAGGTCTTGGAATTGTGGAACTCACTACTTCATTTCATGGAGAATGTGGGGGATGATGATGGTGATAGAATACTGAGGTTTGAAAACTGTCTGCAGTGGAGACCACCAGGAACCAGTCAGAAATGGACAACACAGAACAGGAACAGTGAAGAAATGCAATCTAAACAGACATAATGTGTAAGACGTTTAAGCCAGTGACCAAAAATAAAAGTCCATGATCAAATAGTTCACACAATTGACTTTTACCAAATATTTAATGAAACAATGCTAACCCTTCTCCAACTCTTTCAAAAATATATGAG
>NW_007225427.1:0-739 GCF_000164805.1 Carlito syrichta
TCTGATTGAGTGTGTTAATTTCATTTCAAAATGGAAGTTTCTGGAGTTTGTCCTAACTTAAGAACTTTTAACACCATTGTGAAAAGGTTGTGATGGGTTAGGAAGTCATATCTTTTGTTGTTGTTTTGAGATGTTTTATCTCAGGAAAAGCTTAGCAGAGGGATTTCAATTTTTTATGTTAGGAGAAAGTCCTTAAATCAAAAAGCCTAGAGGTTTGTGGAATCAAAACAAAACAAGATGACAAAAACAATATTGTTGCCAAAGGCTCTGTCAACTGTGAAATTAGTCATAAATATCTAAAATTTCATGAGCTTTAAGGGATAGAGAGGATCCAAAGTCTGGTTTTTTATTAGTAGTAGTCACTTTATAGGGGTTTTTATATTCAAGGGCTCCCATTCAATTTTGGATGTAGGTTAGTTACTTGGTATGAAGGATTTAGTTAATTTCCCAGGTACTAAATATACATCTGATACATTCAAAGAAACTATCTTCTTTAGAGTTGCTGTCTGCCAAGTCTATCGGTTTCTTTCTTAATAAGTATTAAAATTTTACACCCATACTGTATGACCTTGTGTTGTGTTCTCATTTCTGAATAGATAAGTACTTGGAAAGCATAAAATCTGGAGCAAGATTTTTTTTCTTATTCCTTTTTATACCTTTTCTACTGGAGGCGGCGGCACATGTAAAAATCTTATAAATATGATTAAACATTTGGACACCAACTAGCAATTCATAATGC
>NW_007225428.1:0-842 GCF_000164805.1 Carlito syrichta
ATAAATATAAATGCATCATATAGTGCATTACTATAAAGTATGTATACTTTTAGTTACTACCAGAGATAAGGAATTAAATCTTGCCAGCAATGTTAAACCCTTACTCCATTTTAATTCCATCTTCATAAAATACTCTTTCCTCATTCTTTAAATATGCACTATACTGTCCTTTACAATAATAACTTTCAAGGACTTTTCAAAACATATATTTTAACCAATTTGGTATACAATCCTAAAATATTAATTTTGCCTATTTTTAAATTAAGTTTAACTGGAATAGTACCATATATAAAAGTTTGCAACTTTATTTTCCTCATTCACAGTTGTGTTCATAGAATATACTCAAGTTATTTCTTAGATTTGATTTTAAAACGCTTAAAATAGTTTGTATCATGCAATAGATGCTAATTTTTACATTTTCTTATTTTGGGGTTTGCAAGTTCTTAAACAAAACCTATTCATTTAAGTTTGGATCCAAGAAAACTCTACTCTGCATTATTTTAGCAATCCCAAAATTTAGGTTTGGGAAACCTATTTTATTCCCCAAAATGCTTTTTATAGAAGTATCTATAGAGGCTTAACTGTCTTATCAAATTTTGTGTTTATATATTTATAATGACAAATAGATAAAATTCCTTAGATAAAAATCTGGAGTTACTTTTTAAAAAAACTTTTTAAAGTGCTTGCTGAGTTCATAAGACAAACCCTAGACAAATCACTTAGATAATACTTATTGTGTGCCTGGTGCTATTTTAAGCACTTTATATGCATCCCATTTTGTACTCATCATAGCCCTATTATTACCTACTCAAATTCTGCAAATGAGTTTAAGAAAACAAAAC
>NW_007225429.1:0-2047 GCF_000164805.1 Carlito syrichta
GAAAAACAAAGAAAGCTTTTCCATGGGATGGAAGGTATCAATAAGCTGGCTGGAGAAAGAAGGATCACATTGCTAGCTGTATCAGGAGAGCTTAGGGTTTGTTTAAAACCAGCAGAATCATCCTCATGGAATTAACACATGAACCTTCAAAAGGAGCCAATTTCTAGCACAATGCTGAAAGGGAAACTTCATGCCACCTCAGCAGCAGTGTTTCTTAAGTACATTCACTATTTTGCTTACTATTCCTGGGGTCAAAACTATTCTGAAGCCCATTGGTTCTTGTTACCATCCATGCTTATTTTTGCCCACTTAAAGTCTGACATGTAGTTTCTAGCTTTAGCCAGACACTATTCTTGATCTAGCCACACACAGAATTAGTGTTCTTGGGCAAATCACCAACTCCTTTCGCTTTTAATTTCATCATCTCTCAAATGAGGCATTTGAGTAAAATCACCTTCAAGGTTTCTGCCAGATCTCAAATGCCAGTTCCTTTCCCAGTATTTGCAGAGGAGTTTCCTGGGTGTCATTACAATGCACCACCATGGATAATACCAAGAGAGCTTTATTTTCAGATTTCACATAAAGAAGACCAGATATATTTTGTGTCACTTTAGGTTGAATGAAACTATAAACATTTGAATATTAAAAAATAGTGATCAATTGTGTGTCTAATTCAGTTTTTGAACAACTATTATTTTGGTATTTGTTGGCAAAAAAAAAGCTACATGCTGCCCTGTACTAGCTATAATTTTATTTTGTAATTCTTGTTTTAAAAGATTAGGTGATTATTTTGGGCTTGGTATAAGTAAGCTGTTCTAATAACAGAAAACAAGAAAAAGTTTGTTTATAATCTGTCTTTGTTTATTGATTGAGGGATATACTATTCTGTTAGACTTGTTATTCACCGAAATTTGCCAAATATCACCAAAGAGGAGACATAAGGAAAAATAATTTCTTAATTTATAATATCACTGCTTAATTTTATTTTGCAAAAGAATAAAACAAGTGGTATAATACATTTTGGAAAATTACAGATGCAAAGAAGTTAAAATGATTTAATCTATTCAATTTGTTAAGCAACCAATTAAAGTTCTTTAATATTAATAATGTACTAAATAAAAAGTCAGACCCAAATAACACAAGTTAATTGGTTGTTTTCTAAATAATGATTTGATTTTTTTGTCCCAAATAATTATTTTGATAGAATCTCACCAGTCTGGTGATTTTAGCTTCAGTTCCTTAAATTTACTTGTATGTTAAAGATGCCTCAAAGTTAAAAGCAGTTAAATATATATTGTTTGGAAGAGAAACTTAAGAAGCTACTTGATGCTGGTCTTCAAATATATGATGGATTATTTTCAGGCTGCCAAGAATCCACTTCAGTGATCTATGCAAGGAAACAAGACATGCTGATGGGGGAATAAAATTAAAATATACATAAACTTCTCAATGTAAAGGATAATTAAATAATGATACAAATGGATTCTAGACATTTTATATGGGAAGAACATAAAAACATGACACAAAATGACTTGTTTAATAAATGAAATGTAGACTTAGAGAAGTAAAGATGTTTTTCCACTCCTTCAAATCTGCTAGTCTAACAATTAATAGACTGTGTTGCAACAATACAATTTGCATAGACCCTAAAAAATGTTAGTTTATATACAAATATATTTTTCTGTCACTCTGACTGCCATATAAATCAATAAAAATTTAGTATTTGCTGGGTTTAAGTTTAAATTAAGTTTCTCAATTTCCAGTTTTCTTCTAAATCCAGAACCTGAAAATGGGGCCAGCTGCCTTTTTTCAGTTCTATCTGCCTTGAGGGTTTCTAATAGATGTGGCCATTTTACAAGTTAAAAAGGGCATTTTTCTGCTCAGTATTATTTGATGCACAAAATCAGAAAGATCACTTAAGAAGTTCTTCTGCTTTGAGAACCCAAGGGACTGCAAAACAGGGCATCTTTTTTCATGAACTGTTAACAGTAGACAGGCTTTTAGGAAGAGTAATTTAAAATTAATGGGAGCAAGTCTTTGATGCAGT
>NW_007225430.1:0-35406 GCF_000164805.1 Carlito syrichta
TAAAGGCATGGACTATGATTGCAGATGTTTTTGTTGAGGGAAAGGAATCAGAAGGCCTTCCAAACACAAGGACTCCTTTGCAAGTCAGAGTTCATGGTGATGCCATCTAGATTCAGATGCCAATCCCTTTCATGAGCTGAGTCCTTCAAAGGCTTCAGCTTGTGGTAGAGATAAAGAGCCAAATTGTGAGTGGACTTCAGCTGAAATCTGCACGGTATAGTCCCTGCCTGCCTTTCCAGCACCATCTGCTATCACACGCCTTTTGGACCCTGCTCTGGCCATACAGGCCTTTCAGCATCTCATACTTTTAGACCCTCTCCTGGCCCATGGCCTTTTCACATGCTGTTTCCTCTGTCCTAAATGTCCCTCACTCTTTCCCTACTTCACTGGTGACCACCTACTCACCCTTTACACATACAACTCTAACATCAGTTAAGGGAAACTATCTCTGGCCCCTGAGTCTATATGAGATTCTCCCATAGAGCTCTGTTTTACTTTCCTTCAGAATTTTAATATCAATTTATAACTATAAACTCAGTGGTGTGACCTTTAAATTAGCTTTGGTCTCCCTCAATGGTCTGTATAGTTTGTGGCACAGAGACTTTTTCAGCATTTGATTACTATTATAACCTTAGTGCCAAGCACAGTGCCCATCCTCAGTAGTATCTGTTACATATAATTGATGGGGTAATCTACAAATAAGGACAATGTGTTCCTGTAAAAATGCAGCCATAGCCAAAAAAGTCTCATTTTACTATTATACTAAATGGCTGTGGTAGTCATTGTCATTTGGTCGTTATCAAAACATTCCAGTCCTCTGTCTTCTATGAACATGATAGGATTTGACTTCCTATAGCCTTGGGATTGGGTGGGGTTATGCGAATACTGCTGGTCAATAAGTTGTGAGCAAAAGTACCGTGTGTCCCTTCCAGGCTAGAATCTTTATTTTCTGGTACAAGACTCTTCAGAGCTCTCTTTTGCTCTGGCACAGTGGAAGCATCAACTGAAATGGGGGCTGCATCATCAGCCTGAACATTGTCCACCTATGGAGGAAACATAGCACAAGCAAGAAATCAACTCATCTTTTTTAAGCCCCTGAGGTTTTGAAATGTTACCACAGCACGATGGAGCTTATCCTGACTGATAGAAGAGCTGAATCCAAACTTCCTTGCTCAAAAAGTAACCACAGCAACAATAATAAACATTTGTTGAAAAGGTACCACGTGTCGGGTGTAGTTCTATAGGCTTTATGGGAATTATTTTATTTCAATCTCACAAGAATGGTATAAGGGGATATTATTATTAATTTCAGTATACAGATGGAGAAGTTAGGCCCAGGTAGGTCAGGCAAATTGTGCAAAGTCATCTTATTTGTAAGAAATGGTGCCTGATTCTGCCTTACTTCTAAGCCCGCATGCTGTTAATCACTGATCTAGTCATATTGTCTATCATACGTGTTAGATTGTTAAAAAAAAAGTGAAAAAAAGTAAAAATAGACATTCAGATCTCTGTGTGTGGGGAGATGGCATAACATGCTTCTGCTCTAGAATGGCTGTGATCTTAGGCCACTAGGACACTTCTGCAAGAGTTTGTTGTTGGTAAGAAAGCCAGAGGGGCTCCTAACTGCACATGTCTCACGACACTGTTCACCCAGGGTAATTTAGCCAGAATGTAACCAGGTGCATGCTTTCTAGAGTAATTTACTTTACCTTGGAGGATAATTTGTCCTTATGCCCAGACAAAGGTAGGGAACTTGGAAAATTGAAGTTCAGCATGCTCCAAGTTTGGGTGGGTAAGCACATTGATTCAGAGTCCACCACATCACTCCAACCTAAGGGACTCAGCAAACACTTTCTTTGGTCTGCTGCGAAGCTTCTAGAAACAGACTTAACTTTCAGACTATTCTGCTGGTTACAACACTGTCAGCATCTACTTTGACAGAGATAACGTCTCAGCTTAGATTCAACAGAAAAGCCAAACAAAGCATTACTTATTTTTTACTTAACAATATCTAAATATTTTGTATGACAATAATTATTATTAGTCTTACTATGTGCCAGGCACTATTCTAAGAGTTTTATGCATATTATTTTCTTTAATTTATTTAATGTTCATATCAACCTTGTGAAGTAGGTACTACTTTTAATTCCCATTTTGCAAATGAAGAAAGTGAGGTGGGGGAATTTAAGTACTTGCGCATGGTTACACAGCCACTAAGTGGCAGATCTGGATGATGACTCCCAGTACAGCTTCAAAACACAATGCTAACAACAACAATAGCAGCAACTAATAATGATAATAACAACACAATAATAGAAAGTACTCAACAAGTATTAGCTCTGAGGTGCTGGAAAGTCTAATATAGTCTAATATATTATAGTGCTTATAAAAACCGATTGGGGTTGGTACTGTCATTGCCTCACAGTTGAGGAAACTGAGGTTTGGAGAGGTAAAAGTGTCTTGTCCAAAGTCACAAAACTAGTAAGTGGCAGTACCTGTATTGATTGATTGATTGATTGATTGATTGATTTGAGTTGGAGTCTCACTCTGTTGCCCAGACTGGAGTGCCGTGGCTGCTCCTGGCCACCGCAGCCTCAACCTGCTGGGCTCTGGAGATTCTTCCTGCCTCAGCCTTCCAAGTAGCTGGAACTACAGGTACGTGCTACTACACCTGGCTAATTTTTTGATTTATTGTAGAGATGAGGTCTCACCAAGTTGCCCAGGCGAGTCTCGAACCCGCGGGCTCAGGTAATCCACTCACCTTAGCCTCCCCAAGCGAGGGATTACAGGCTGAGCCACCGAGCCCGGCTAGTGCCTGTATTTAAATTGATGAGGTCTGGCTCTAAGATGCCCACTCTGGCCTGTGTTGAACAAGGATTCCACAGAGTTGGGGAGAGGGGCTTCTTCCCACTCTCTATGGAAGGTGGCATTGCTGACCTTCCATAGGCATTGCTGAGGCAAGGCCTGCAGGCACTTCCAGGCTTCTGCAGTTTTGGAGGTCCCTGCAGGTGGGATTCTGAAAGGGAACCAGCATCATCATGAAGGACAGCGGCAGTGGCATAGGGTGAAGGACCACCCTTAAGTGGCTTCCTAAACAAAGACAGTCTAGATGAACATCTCGGAACTACCTGGGGGAGACTCAGGGGTTGGCTGAGATCTAATGTCACAAAGGTGGGGGCTGGCACCAGAAAATGTGAGTTGCTACAATGCTTTCATAGACTTGCCTGCCTTTGAGTAAATCAACTCCCGTCTTCCCTACACTGAGGAAAATCTAAGGTAAACAGCTTCTTTTCTGATTAGGGTGATGGTGTCTACAACTCTGACCAAAAAATTAGTCGCCAATAGTTTCCATAATTGGTAGAGCAGGCTGCCCAGTCTAGGCATAGTCAAACATGAACAGATTTATCCAGCACAGGGTTTCTTAACCTCAGCACTACTGACATTTGAGGCCGGGTAATTCTTTGTTATGGGGACCATCCTATGCCCTGTGGGATGTTTGCAGCATCCTGGCTTCTGAGCACTACTGGATGCCAGTAGCAAAAACCCTCTATCCCCAGCTGAACCCCAAACTGAAAAATGTCTGGGAGAGGAGGGTGGTGGTGTCAAAATTGCCTCAAGCTGAGAATCACTGATCAAGCAGCTAATTTTATTCATTTGTGGAGGACTTAAAATAGTGCTAGGCCTTGGGGCTGCAAGCCAGAGGTGGTGGGGGCCATCAGAAAGCTCACAGTTTTAAGAGAAAGGAGACAGATGTTAACCACACAATTCTGTGAATAATTCCTTGTGGTAAGTGCTACAAAGGAAAAATACAGTGCTGTCAGCTGGGATAAAAAACATTTTTGGACCCAGCTGCCAGGAGGCAATTCATATTGACTAGATTTTTATCAAGAGAAGATGTTATAGGTCTCCAATGAATGCCAGTAGATTCTGCTGAACTGAGTGTGACCAGGCTCTAAATCACCTTAAACTCTAAAGCTTTTCCAGTTCAAGGGACCCTGACGCCAGTCGTAAGGTTGGCAGGCAGGGGGAGGAAAATGAACTCAATGTAGGTAGCCTTCTTTTTGCACAAGAGTGGGTGTGGGGCTCATCCCTGCCATCTGAATATACATGAACTAGACTCTACTATGCCTTTGATCTTTCAAGTGGCTGTCAGAAGGCCTCCACAGGCCTGGGGATAATGTACTCGGATGTTTATCAGGCCAAACAGAAAAAACATGCACTGAGACTGAGGCAAGGGGAAACATATCCCTCTAAAAATAAACCTGATTTTAATTTCAAACTGGGTCAGTTTGGCTTGGGAATTATCGGGGTGTGTGTCTGAGCCGCTCAGGAGATGAAGTGGAACCCTTGCTAATTTAATTTGCATACGCCGCTTAAAATGCATGAAGCCTGCTGCTCTGAGCCTGGCAGCTCACTCAGCCTGGCAGCTCTCGCATGCAGGCACCTTGCTGGCTTCTTTTCCTGCCTCTGCAGATTCTAACAGGAATGGAGGTAGCCACTGTTTCAGAGAGGTGCAGAATTCACTAAGAAGCTTTGGAAAGCCTTTGCCATGGAGTTGTGTATCCAAGATAGGTAGGGTCGAGGAAAGACACTGGGTGGAAAATGTCACAGTTCAGATGGCCTCATGTGGGCACTGCAGTGTCCAAGGGAGCTGTGCCTGTGGCTTGCTGGTGTTGTGAGATGGGTGCCAACTGTTTCCCAACGTGCACTTAGCCTTGATGCCTGTGTGCTCAGGATGGATGCTAGGAGCTCCTGTGGAACAGGGACAGAATAGAAACAGGGTTTGAGGTCCCCCTTCACTGCACCTGCTGCACCTTAATTCACCACACACTCTTTTGAGACGACTATCTTTCCTGAATCCTTCCTTCTTGATAGTTTTCTCATCCACAAGTCTACGGGATTATCTCAGTCACTCTCACTTTCCCTGCCTCCCCTCTCCCTAAGAGGGGCTCTCACCTGGTAACACAGAAATTTCCAGATTTGGGGATTTCATGGATCAAGAATTAATAATTTTAAAACAAATTAATTAGGCAAAGTCATAAATTTTATTTTGTCTGTTAAGGACATAAAAACTTCCTACTGTTTACTATGATACTGTGAACAGCATTTCATCAAAAAAAAAAAGGCATTTTAGTGCCAAAAAAGTAGAAAAGCGGTAGTCTTGAAATATTAAGGAATCCTCAAGAAGGTATAATTGAACCATTACAATTCTTATATACATGGTGTCATGCATCTCTCTCTCTCTCTCTCACACAGACACACATATACAAAGACCATTTAGTTTCCTCATTTCAGTGTAAACTGCCAAGAACTATCACCAGTCCGAGGGCCCATACATGGGAATCAGCATCCTAACTCATTTCCCTTCCTTGAATTTCTCTCTTCCTCTCCCTGAAACCTCAAAAGATACCATCCTAAAAGGCAAATCTTATCATACCTCTCCACTGCTGAAAACCTTCTAAAAGCCCTCAACTATCCTCAGGATAAGCTGAAACACACTTGGGAACATAGAGAGGACACTAAATGACTTACTTGAGTCTCATAGCTAATTCTTGACAAAGCCTAGGTTGAACTCTAGGCGTGTCTGACTGCAGAGACACTGCTGTGTGCCAGTGAACTCCATGCTCCCTAGGTGATCCGGCCAGCCTGCCTGCTTGTGGGAAATTCCATTTGTCTGACTTTATTCTCTTCTCATCTCTGTGGTTAACCAGCCTCGGAATTCCCAGTATTCTTCTAAAAACCCAACCTGGACTTCTCTCTCTTGCTTCCTTTATTCAAAATCTAAAGTCTAATAGAACTGTCTGCAGTGATGGAAAGTTTACATCAGCACTGTCCAAGATGGTAGCCAACAGCTCCACATGAATTGTGAGCACCTGAAATGTGGCTAGTATGATAGAGGAATTTTTACTTTAAGTAAATTTTAATTAAAGTTGTATAGTAACACGTAACCAAAGGCTACAATATTGGACAGCACAGGTCTAGACCTTTCTCTGTGAGTCTCATTCTTAACAATAACCTTCAGCCCAGATGTATTATCCTATAAATGCTAAAGGAAAAGCACAGTTTAGCAGAGCCAGACCCTGGTGGCTTGCTGGTGTTGTGAGATGGGTGCCAACTGTGGGCTGATAGAGGGTTTTCAGCAGTGAAGAGGTATGATAAGATTTGCCTTTTAGGATGGTATCTTTTGAAGTTTCAGGGAGAGGAAGAGAGAAATTCAAGGAAGGGAAATGAGTTAGGATGCTGATTCCCACGTATGGGGCCTTGGACTGGTGATAGTTCTTGGCAGTTTACACTGAAATGAGGAAAGCAAATGGTCTTTGTATATGTGTGTCTGTGAGAGAGAGAGAGAGATAGAGAGAGAGAGAGAGAGAGAGGGAGAGAGAGAGAGATATATGCATGACACTATGTATATAAGAATTGTAACGGTTTTGAGTTTGAACCCTGGCTCTTGCACTAATTAGCTCTGTGATCTTGAACAGTTTACTAACAACTGCCTCAGTTTCCTCCACCATTAAAACAAGAATGATAATAGTACTTACCTCATAGGGTTGTATGATGAGTCAATGAGTTAAAATGTACAAAATGCCTAGACACTGCCTCACATATAGGAAGCACTGGTATGTTTGCTATTATTCTTATTTAGGTAGTTCACACTATGTGGAAGCCCATGGTAAGGTTTGGACTAACTACTAAAGAAAATACACTACCCATGCTCCTAAAGCAATGTATTAGAGGAGTCATCCTTGCAAAGACAGACCATCCAAATTATGGCAGCAGTGATGGAAATAAACATTTACTGAGGCATTCTCCAGCATCTCACTTGACACTCACTGCCCTGCAAGCTGTCATTATTACCACCCCCATTTCAAAAACAGGGTAACTGAAGCATAGATCCATAAGTAGTTTGCCCAAGGTCACATTGCTAGAACCTTCCAGAGTCTAGATTCAAACACTAGTCTCTTAACATGGTACCAAAACTGCCTGTTCCCTGAACACTGAGAAGGGAGGCTGACATCCTGTGATGAAGGATGCTACTCTCACCAAAGGCACGGAAGGAACAGACAGGGGAAACTGACAGCTGAAGGAGAAGCAGAATGGATATTTTTAAAGCTCCATCCTTGGATATTTGAAGGAAGGAGAGACGAGGAGCAGCTGGGCAGTCTCTGTCTGCAGCTATTATTGGTAACTCAGGCCTGGCATAGATCCACCCTGTGGAGGGAGACAGGGACAGCGATGGCCACTTCAGGTCCAAGGAAGGACTTTTGAATTCATTCACTTGGGAGAGAAAACCTTCAATGTTTCTTACAGCATAAGTAATGCATTTATACTTCTTCCAGCAAACTGAAACTCTTGATTGTCCTATATTAAAATCTAAAATACAACTTGAGTTCCAGATTAAATGAGTCATACCTCTTGGACCAAACAAAAACAACTCCGAGTTTCTCACTAAGCCAGGCCTTAGCTACAAATATCAGGGGGAATGAGTATTTGCCTCCTTCTGTCAGAGACCATGGACCTGGCCTTCACTGGATAAGACATGGAATTCTCTCATGCCATGGGATTTACTCTACTAGGCAAGCTAATTTGCTTTGTCCTTAATTACAGTAATGCAAGATTGCTTAGTTTCTAGTTATGCAGGGGATGTGCAATATCTTTGAGTGACCCATTAAGTATACTGATCAATGGCTAATGATAAATAATATAGGATTCTGGCAAAATAAAGCAAAAGCAATATTTACCCAAAGTGATTAATCCTTCTGCTTCCTTTACATTTTTCCTACCAACCAACAAACACATTCTCAAACAAAAATTCTCCTTTTTTCTTAATAGTACAGTAAGATTAGAAAACCCTTCCATGAGAGTCAAGTTCTTGTTCTATTTATTCATGGGTCTATCTGGCGTTAGTATTTGGGAGTTACATGGACTTACAAAGGGGAGACAGTTCTTCCAAAAAAAGCCATTGCTTTAAGATAGCATAGGTAAGACCTGTCATGTAGGTGAAAATATGAAGCACCCAGACTCTCTTACATTGCTGGTAACAGCGTTTACGAGTAAAACCACTTGGAAAACTTCTATGTATATATATGCATGAATATCTATTTATGTATATCTAGATATCTATCTCCAAAATTCTACTTCTGTGTAACTATTCAAAATAAATAAGAATTGCATGCTAACATCCATCACATATAGAAGTGTTTCAGAACAACTTTATTCATAGTAGTGTCAAACTAGAAAAAAACCCAAATGTTCATCAACAGTAGAACGAAGCAATAAATGTTGGTATATTCGCACACTGGAATATTGCATAGCAATGAATGAGAACAAACTACTGTTACTTAAAAATAATATAAATAAATCTCATAGATGTGAAATTGAGCAAAAGAAGCCAGAACCTTCCAGAGGTTTACAAGAGGGTTAGAAGTTCAAAACAGGCAAAACTAATCTGTATGAACAGTTTCAGTTGGCAAGAAATCTGTGGAGCATTGTTGACTTTAAAGGCCCAGTACCCAGCTTTTCTCTGATTTCACAGTCATCTCCATAGCACAGACTCTAAAATGGGTAGCCCTTTCAAACAAAGAGACATTGTCATTCTCAAAAGCTATCTGTGAAAGTGGACAATCCCTGTTAAAGAGGCACACGCAGAGACATGGACATCCTACATTTCTTCCCATTAGAGGAAGGTTTTGTAAACAATCATACTAACACAACATTGAACAAAAACACCATGGTGGCCTTTTATAATTATTATCTTGAGGGACAAGACTAATACTCATTTAGAAACCACATTTCCATTCTGGGAGACTATAATTCATCCGGTGGGAACTGGATATGGAAAACAGAAATCCTGATGAAGCCTCCCCGAAAATACTCAGCTCACTTAAACCTGGAGTGAAACGAAATGAAAGCGTCCTGACTGATGGTCTTATTCTTTTTCTGTAAGTTCAGGCACAAGAGTATGTTTTAAGGTGTAGCACAAACTCAATTTCGGTTCAACTTGTGCTTGCATAGCTTTTATCAAATTAGAAATGACCATATAAACACTACATCCTTCAATTTTTATATATAATTCTACAAGGTCAATAGAGCACATATGATTTTAATTAGCAGGTGGAGAAATTGAGGCTTAAAAAGGTAGAGCCATTGCCTAAGTTCACACAGCTAATAAATGATAGAACTGATATTCAAATCCAGAAGAGTCTGTCTGCAAAGTCCATGTTCTTTTTACTATCCCCAGTTGTTTCCTCCTGGCAAGGATTGGCCTCTTCTCAGACATCTGCAGGAAGGTAGATGTTATTTTCTCCTTGTTACCATTAACAATCCGTTTACAACTTAATTAGGAAAGTCTTTCTTAAATCTAACACTCCCTTCACTTTTTCCTTAAATAAATTTGTTTAAAGTTTTTGGAAGATACCAAGCCACATCTCAGTTTTCTCTCCCGATTATATTTTTATTTTTTTATCTTTCTCCTTTAAAAATAATTGTTGCCAAAGGTCTTCCGTAGCTGTTTCAAATGTGGCACTGAAAACTGGAGTTGGAGCTTGGGGGAGACTTTGGAGTCATTGTTATTTCATTTCCAAATATAAATGTTCTCTCAATGATTACAGTGTAAAGTGGCTGAGTTATCTCATTCTGGAGGCTGCTTGGGAAAGCCTGACTGCTTGTATTTAATATTCTCAGATAACCCCTTGGACCAGGGAAAGAAGAACATGAAATAAATCTCTTTGTGTTTTATTCTCCTTCCTCTATAAAATAAATATTGTAAGCTTGACTGGAGGGCAGAGGTGAAACTAGAAAGAGATGAGTGTGTATGTTTAGAAACTTAAGCAACTTCTAGCATCCACTAAAGTGGATAAATGCTTGCAATTTGGAGTGACTTTGGAATTCCTCCAAAACCTGCTGCGTGACCTCGGCTATTTCACTTTTTGCAGTTTCAGCTTTATCATCTGCAAAATGGTGTTAACACCATCTGCAAGAGATAACGCATACTTATACCAACACCTAGCATAAATAAATGTTAATCATGATCATTATTGCATGCTTTTGTATTTAACCCCTGGCCTTAGCATCTATGCCTGGTTCAAGTGGGGTGGTCACAGCATCCTAAAGTATTCATGTTGCTGAGCCTTTTAGTGTAGGTCCCTCTTTTTTCAGTTCCTAAAATGTGGAGAACAGTGTTGTCTCTGAATGTTTGGAAACAGATTTTATTTGTTTCTCTGAGCATGATCACCCTGTGATGGAGTGACTAAGGGCACCCTTCCAAATGCTCTAGAAATGGTGAAATCCATTAAGAAAAACTGCCAGGGAATAGAAGGATGGAAGACATTGAAAACACATATCAATCATGCCTCTGAGTGAAACCACAAAGAAAGGTGCAGAGCAGGTTACAGGGGAGACAACTTGCTCATTCAACCCCATAATGAGAGAAAGTGGTTTGCACACCAGGCAAGTTGATTTATACAGTAGTGTTTAAGAGCCCAGTCTTTAATGTCAGAGAGACCTTGGGTCAAATCTCAGGCCTGCTGCTTACTAGCTGTGTGATTACAGGCAAGTTACTGGAGCAGGCTGTATCACAATATTTCCCAATATTTAAAATGAAAAGAATAAAAATGTGTACCTTACTAGGTTGTTGTGTGAGAATTAAGTTATCTGATACAAAATAAGCACAATCCAAATTGTACTTGTTATTACTTCAACATTATTGTTATTGTTGTTTTCTGGAAGTTCTGAGTAACCTTGTGTGTCCTGTCTTTAACACGTTCTCATTCCATGTCCAAAAAGAATGGAGACATCTTTGTAGCTGTGGTGGCCATTAGTGTTGCTTGTCAAATATTTCTAGCTCTCCTCTAGGCTGAGGAGGTGGTAAGCCTACATGTCCTCATATTCTTATGGCTGCATGAGTCTAGTTCTGATCAGTGGTTTGGGAGAGCAAGTGATGTGAAACTTCTGGGATGAAGCACTAATTTCTGTCTCAAGACCCATCACAGCACTCTTTTTCCTTGGGCATGGCAACTCTTGATGTTGGATACATCGGCTGCCCCATCAATCTGAATCTCTGAGTAATTAAAAGGTACAGAGTCCTTCTGTCACTTCATGATGGTCATTCAGCATGAGCAAGAAACAAACCCTTGCCGATTTAGTCATTGAGATGGTGGGATTGCTATTATAGCATATATAGCCCGTCTCAGCTGACATCACATTCCTACCCTTAGTCCAGTGGTTCTCAGCCGTTGGTGATTTAACCTTCCCCATCCCACCCCTTCCCATCCCTGGCCACATCCCCTAGGGACACTTGACAACATCGGGGGACATTTTCGTTGTCAAAAATGGGGAAACGTTCTACTGGTATCTAGTGAGCAGAGGTCAAGGATGCCACTAGCATCCTACAATGCACAGGGTACTCCCTACAATGTTGAATTATCCAGCTGAAAATGTCCCTAGTGTTCTAGTCCAAGACTGAGCTTCTCTCAACTCCTCATATTCTTTCTTTAATCTTTTAAAATATATGTTGGAGGGGGACAGAGCTTGGTGAGTGGGTGGGAAATACAGTACATGGTGGAATTAGTGTGGCCTTCCTATTCTGGTGGCCCTGATTTTTAAAATTTTAACTTATTTCTACTTCAGTCACCTGTGTAAAAGTTGTGATGCAAATTGGGAAGAACATAAGTAAAATATTTAGTACAATGGCTAGCATGCAGTTATAACTTACATAATGGTGGCTATTATTGTACTGGAAAATGTAGCCGTTACTTTGGGGGAGCAGGCAGAGCTGAGAGGGATGGCACAGAGGAGGAAGGCTGCTGGCTACTCTAGAGGTAAGAGGAAGCCTGGAAGAGAAGGCAGGGGAGGGAGATGACAAAACTCAAACACATATGCTGGGATCATCTGTGTGATGGTGTTTCAGTATTGTATTATCTTCCAAACTTACAAAATCCAAGTTTGTCAGTACAATTTATGAAGTTCAGCATATATTTCTTAGATGATCAAGGAGCATAAGAAAAAAGTACAGTATTGCAGGCCAACATAGTTTTTTGCTGGAGATAAACACATGATCCCCATGATGGGTGAGCAGAGCAGAATAAATCAAAAGAGCTACATGAATTTGGACACTTTCTTACCCTCCCTGAGCCTCAGGCTCCTCACTTCCTGCCTTCCCTGACTCCAAGTTGGTTTGCTTTGTTGGGATGTACACTCTCAAACCTCAGCATGAGAAAGAGTCTCCTACCCTGGAACAGTTCTGTTCTGAGTCTAAACCTCTGAAAAAAAACCCTTACAAGTACTATCTCTCCAACTGGCACTAATTTTACAAAGCAAATACACTGCAATATGATATAAGAGTACAATTTTTTCAACATATATTTCTTGAGGCCTACCATGCATGAGGTACTGGTAAGATAGTAACAAATCAGATAGGCTGGTCCTACCCTCACGAAGCTTACTTCCTAGTGGTAGAGACTGCCCATAAAGAAAAAAAAATTATGAGTGGCAATTTGAGCCAAAAATAAATAAAAGGGGCGTAGGCTAAAGTAATGACTGTGGGATCATGCGTTAATATTCAGTGAAGGTCATTTGGAGGTGGTGGCATTTAAACTGAAACATGAAGGATGAGAAGGATAAAGGAACAGTGCATTCAGGGGGAAAAACCAACCTAGAGAGAGCAAACAGCAGGCATATTGGACCTTGCATAGACAGTGTCTCATCAGGGGACTTCCTCATAGTCTTGTGAAGTAGACATTTGTGGTAGGCTGCTTTTGACATGACCCCTAATAATCTCCACCTTGGTATTCATGCCCTTATGTAGTGAGGTATGGACCTAGTGACTTGCTTCTAACAAATCAGATACAGCAAAAGCTGTGAAATGTCACTTCTGTGATTAGGTTAGAAAAGACAGTGACTGCTGTCTTGCTAGCAGATTCTCTTTCTCTTGATAGTGCAAGCTGTTATGCTGGAAAATCCCACATGGCAAGGAAATGAAGACCTCAGTCCAATAGCCCACAAGGAATTGAATCCTTCCAAGAACCACTGAGTGAGCTTGAATTCATATCTGGCCCTAGTTGGGAGGATTGTGACTCCAGCCAACACTTTGTTTGCATCCTGTTAGAGACTCTGACACAGAGGACTCAGACAAGTTGTACCCAGATTTCTGACTCTCAGAAACTGTGAGATAAGAAATGTATGCTATTGCAAGCCACTAAGTTTTAGGGGAATGTGCTATGTAACAATAGATAATATAGCATTCATTCAATCATTTACTCACTTATTTACCAAATCTCTTTTCAGATTTGCTGTGGGCTAGTCAATGGCCTAAGAAAATGAATATACACTTCACAGTCTCCTGATGTTCATAGGCACATAGAAGGAGCTGATGTGTATGACAGGGAAACTGTAGCCTGCACTTTTCCGGTGGTTGCAATGTCTTGTGGTAGAAACATATAGAAGAGAGAAAATAATAACTGCCTGGCAAAGTCAGGGAAGGCAGAAAGTGAGGAGACTGAGGCTCAGGGGGGGTAAGAAGTTGCTCAAGTTCATATAGCTCTTCTGATTTATTCTGCTCTGCTCACCCATCATGGAGGGCATGTGTTTATCTCCAGCGAAAGACTGCCTATTTTGACCTGCAATACTGTATGTACTTCTCTCTTATGCTCCTTGATCATCTAAGAAATATATGCTGAAATGCATGCTTTATTGCAAATGTAAGATAGGCAATGGGTTAATCAGGGTTCTGTGACAAAGATTAAAGTTATGCTTCCAATTGACTTTCATAAACCAGAAATCACACCACTCTAACTCATTACTCAGCCTGCATTTGCTGACGACTGGGGATCATGCCTCTCTAACAAACACAGATTCTGGTGTTGAACAGAAAAGGACCAAAGCCATGCTTCATGAAGGAATCAAATTAGCAATAGAAATTAGTTATATAGAAATATAATGAAGACAATGATGCCAGAAGAGCATCTATGGAGGCTGCAGAATGTGAGGAATCTTGCCTGGGAGATGAGCCTGAGGTTTTTATTTTTGGTTTGATAATTTGCCAAAACTGCAAACCTAGAAGGAGCCTAATTAAAGTTACTGAATAATAATAATCTCCATTTTAAAAGTCTTATTAATTTGTTACTTTTGTACAGAGCACTTGTGCATTTTTATCCTGAAGTCATGTCATATACAAAATTCAAATCAAAAAGGCCCTGAGAGATTTAGGTTTTTTTCTTTCTTTTCTTGCTCTTCTTCCCTTCCATTTTGAGAGGCATAACATATTTATTTTGAAGCATGTTTTATTTATGAGGCATACATATAGAAAAGTGTAAAATTTAAGGGCACATCTTGATGGATGTTTACATATGTACCCACCCATGGAATCACCACCCAACTCAAGATACAAGGTAATGCCACCAAAAAGAATGTGATGATAGAAATGTTCTATGTTTGTGATGTCCATTTTAGCAGCCATAAGTCACACGTGGCTACTGAGTACTAGAAATGTAGTTAGTGCAATTGAAAAACAGAATTAAAAATTGTATTTAATGATAGCAGCTACTGTTTTGAACATTACAGATAAGAGAACATTGCCATCATCTCAGAAGCTCCCTGGTGTACCTTTAAATCAAAACCTACCCTGTGTGCTCCTCCTTCCCCTGCTGAAGTAACCACTACTGTATTCTGAATTCTAGAACCATAGACTAGTTTTTCCTGATCTTGAATTTCATATAAATAATAGAATATATATTCTCTGTGTTTGGATATTTTCAGTCAATGTGATGTCTGCAAGTCATCCTTTCTGTTGAAAGTGGCAGTAGTTGTTGTTCTGTTTTTGTTGTTTATTTTTTACTATATTCTATTGTATGACTATGCCATAGTTTATCTACTCTACTTTTGATGGATATTTGGGGTTTCCCAAATTTAGGAATGGAATTTCTACAAATATTCTTGTGCATATCTTTTGGTGGACAAGTATACAAATTTTTCTTGGGTATGTACAAAGAGGTAGAATTGTTGAGTCTTATCTTCCCCATAGCATAGAAGAGGTCTAGTTACTTCATTATAATAATATTTTACTTTTCAACTATGGCTATTTGTAAAGGGTACAATAGTTACTTATTTGCTATTCAAGAGAATATACAACTAACTGAAGCATAATGTGTAATTGCTAATAACTTTAAGATACAATGTTCCAGTAACTATTTTTCCAGGTATTCTCCCTTGAGAAGTTCTTATACATGTGCACAAGAAGACATGCATAGAACTATTTATAACAGCATTCTTTTGCAAAATCAAAACAATAGAAATTTTTCTATTGAGTAAATAAATGACAGTATATCCATATTCAGATATCATCTAGAAAATAAACAAATAGAGCTACATGTATCAGCATGAATAAATCTATCCAATATAATGATGAGTAGAAAAAGCAATGGTAGAAAATTACAGTTCAATATAATGTATATAAAGATTTAAAATAGTCACAACACGACCATAGATCTGTTAATGATGCATATATTGGTAATGAAAGTATTAAGAAATACATGGAAAGGATTAATAGCAAAAGAAATAAATGGTTACTCTATGCTTAGGGAAGAATGACAGACTGAGACTTCTACTGCACCACTACATTTCTTTATGAACCTGGGTAATATGTACACAAGTGTTGGTGCTATTATACTTTGTACAATTTTGCACATCTTAAATATTACATAATAGCAAAGAGAGTGTCCATGGAAGCGGTGGAGACTGCTAAGCACGCGGTAGGGTCCGTTTTTAGTTTCTTCTTTTCAGTGTTTGAATCTCTTGACCCCCCCCCCCCACAAAGTTCTAGCCAGTTACATCCTGCCCAGCTGGAAACTATACTTCTCAGGCTTCTTGGTAAAGAGATGTGGTCATGTGACTGAGCTCTTGCCAGTGGGATCTGAGCAGAGGTGAGTATGACTTCTGGGCTACATCCTTAAAAGCAGCAGCTTGCCTGTCACTTCCCCCTCTCTTCTTGTGGACTGAATATGTATGAGATGGTGATGAGACAGCTGTAATTATATGCATACAGACAGTACCTTAGAGGATGATGGTGCCACAAAGTTTAAGAACTACTAGCTCAGATTTTTACGAAACAGAAAAATGAAACTTTCTTAGCTTATATCTAACTAACACAGCCAGCTAGACCAAAGAGATCTAACTTATTTCCCTAGTGAATAGGAGAGGGAAGCAGTTTCAGAGATGTGGCATCGGAAGAGAGGCAGCAAAACTTCAGATGTGGAGACTGGCATACCAGGTTCAAGTTCCAACTCTGCTACCTGTGTGACTGTGAGCCAGTTCTTTACCTGTCCAGGTATCATTTCCCTCATCTTAAAGGGGAAATAGGAAGATGTCCTTCTTGCCTCATTGGGGAGCTATGAAGATCAAATAAAATGATTCCAGTCACCAGACTTGGCATAGAGCAGAGTTATAGCATGAAGAGAAAGATACAGAATCTGCTATCATTTCCACAAAGTATTTTCAAAAAATTAAAAAAACAAGTTCATCCCAATAAGTTTATAAAGAATTAATCATGTGAACATATTACTTAAAAGACTATTTAGTAAGTCATATATATATCTACAGAGCAAATCTTGAGCACTTAACTAATCATCTAGGATAGTTTGCAGGTGATTCTCCTTGGAGACAAATTTATGGAATAAGTACGATCATTTCTTGCATAAACAATCTTGATTCATTAATTCTACAACTTTTCATCTCATTCCATAAAAAAAGCAAATACTAAGAATATTAAGATATAATATTAATAAATATTAAGAATAAATCTAACAAAATTGTTGAGAGTCACTACATAGGAAAAATTAAATGGCCACCTTTTTTTTTCTCTAAAAGAAATTACACTGAGTTAGATAGAAAAAGTAGGAAAACAATGTTGGGATAAGAAAAAGAGTCCTTATTTCTTTCTGGTAGATTTCTTACTAGATACTGCATAGTTGGACAGTTTGTAGAAATCCAAGAACCCAGGGCAAACAATTTTACCTCCAAACTACAGGTGTATCAAACTTTTAAAATCTAAGTAAATAAGTCAGTCATATAAAGATTCCATAGACATTGATATTCTCCTCTTTCTTTCTACTGGGTAAATCAGATTTTGTCAGTCCCTCACTCATAACCCCCTAAAAGCTTCCCATAATCCTTGGAGTAAATCCATGTTTCTAACTATGACCTAAGATGCCCTGTATGATTTGTCCACGATCCATCCTTCTAACATACTTCCTCTCAGTTTTTGTTTGGTCTCTGTGTTTCATCCACACTGATCTTCTTACCAAGCTCGTTGCTTTCTTCCATCAAAAGCTGCCTCCTTTTCCAGGTATGTTTTTCCCCAGGTTGGCTCCCTCACTGGTGTTAGGCCTCAGCTTAAGGGCCACAACCCCCACAGAGACTTCTCTGTCTGCATTATCTAAAATATCACCTTTTTCATCTGTCCCCTCATTCTGCTGTATTTTTTTTTTGTAGCCCTTATCTTCCTTGAGATGACATTGTATTTGTTTCCTTTTTTCTTGTCTTGCCCATGAAACAACAGTTTCATGAGAGAAGAAATCTTGCCTGTCATATTTACTGCTATATCCTCAATTCCTAGAACAGTGTCTGGTGTATGACAGACACTCAATTCATACTGAATAAATGCATGATTCAATGTTGTTTTATCATTAATGGTGCATCTAGTCTTAGACACTTATTTTCACTCTTTTCTCACTTTTCTATGAGGTTTTGCTGATTTTATTATAATCCAGATAGTATTTTAACTGGAAAAGCAATGCCTGCCCATCTCAGTGATATAATAAAGTAGCTAATGTTTCTCAATGACCAGAGATAAAATATGTTATTTTTTCTGAAACACATTTGAAATGATAACAAGCTGACGATTCTCCAATTAAAAATATTATCTGCCCTATTTTTCTAAATTTGTTAATAGTTACCTCAGAACAAAAATGCTTTCACATTAAAAAAAATTGATTCCCTTTTTGTAAGGAGGGGTCAATGACATTCAGATCCTAATCTCACTTTATATGTAGGGTTTTTATTTATTCTAATGAAACATTGCCTGTTTACTAAAAAAAATGGTAGAATAGGTTGGACATATATTGACTTTAAACAGTTATAGACCAGGGCATGTCAACAATAATTGTAGCCTGAGGAACCATGGTAGATTCAAAAGTGGCCACAATCCTTCACTCTGATTGTAGCCCCACCATTTGCAATGTGAACTTACAGATCCTCCCATCAAGAGATGGAATCTGTTTCTCCTCCCTTGAATCTTGACTGGCCTTGTAACTTCCTTTACCATCAGAATACAATGGAAGTGACAGTGTGAGAGTTCTGAACCAAGACTTCCAGAAGCCTTGCACTCTTTCTCTCTCTTACTTAGCCTGTCTAGTAGCTATGTGAAGAAATTCAGGGTGTAGAATCATCCCAGTGGAAGTTATCCGAGAGTAATCTATAGTCATCTGACTCAGAACAAAGCATCCTACCAAAGCCACAACTGACAATAAGCACTTAAGTGAGCCGAGCCAAGACCAGAAGAACCACCCAGTTCATTTGTAGGCTTGTGAGCAGTAGTAAATGTTTCTTATTTTAAGCAATTGAGTCTAAGGATAGTTAATTCTGCAGCAATAGCTAACCAATGCAGGCATCATCGCAACAATAAAATAAATGCACCCCATATTAAGACATGGGCTTAGCAGCTTTCTAATGATCTTTGTTAAGTCTTTTCGGCCTCCCTATAAATAAGGATTTTAGACTTCTGATCTCTTGTCCAGTTCCCAAATCTACTCAGATTCTACCCTTACTCTTAGATCATGAGGAAAACCATCTAGCTTGAGTTTTCAAATGTTTACCTCAGCCAACCTATCTATTCCTTCCTTTCAATTTCACAGAAGTATTTCAAAGCGAGTTTATCAGCATTAAAGCCAGGAAGCAAGTATGCTTTCTGGACAATGACTGATTCAGGTTGAATACAGAGAAAGAGAGTGACAAAAGAAGAGATGCTGGATTAGGACAGTGCCATAGTAAAGACAGGTTGGTAGTTAACACTGGAATCTCATCAAAGGTAACCTGTATCTTTCTAGTGGTCTGCTACTCATACATACTTATTTTAAACGTTGTTTCTGTTAGCGATTGCTACAATAATGCAGGATAGTAAACAACCCTTGAACTCAGTGACTTACACTAACATATGTTTATGGTTATATTCCTGGGTCTGTGAGTTGGTTGGGGTTCTGCTGACCTAGACTGGGCATGGCTGTAGGTTTTAGAGTGTGGATTGGCTGGGCTTGGCTCCAGGCTGTGTGTTCAGTTAGGTTTGTTTAATGTGTATGATACTAAGGCTGGGCTAGAGGGAGAACAACGGCCTGGGGCATGTTCTTGTCTTGGAAGATCACCAAAGTGCCACAGCAGCAAAAACATGTGCACAAGCTCATTTCAAGCCCTGTGCTTGTTAAGTCTGCTGACAGCCCATTGACAAATCAAGTGTGATGGCTAGGCCAAAAGTCAAGAGGTGACAAAGTTCACCTAAAGCTCCATAAGCTATAGTAGGGTGTTTAATTTTAATACAGGAGAGTGAAGAATTGAGACTAATTATTCAATTGACTACATTTTATTTATGATGCAATTTCTTTTCTACTCTGGTCCATCACTGGGTAAAAGAGAATAGCAGACATCACAGATGATCTCTCTCTATTCAGTCTAAACAATCTCCTCATCATTCAAATCCAACTCACTTAGTACCTCCTCTGTGGAGTGGCCACTGACTAATCAAATGCCATTGTTATCTGAGATCTCCAAAGTTCTCCAACTGTTGAAACTTATACACCTGTGCTACCCACTTCTACCCCATCAGCACTGTCACTAACTACCACCACCAATCCAGACTATCATTTACTGAGTTTCTATCTTGTGACGGGCTCTTTGCATACCTTATTTCTAACTGGTAGTTATTAGTATCTGTCTTATAGACAAGTTACTTAACTTACTAAAAGCTATATAGATAATAAGTAGCTGGGCCTGGATTTACACTTCCACTGTATATTGCAATTGTCTATTGTTTCACTTATTGACTTTGTATTATAGATAGATTTTACTTGCATATTAGTTCACTCCTTCAAACTACATTGTATATTTTTCTTCAAGGCACTTCTTCAGATTGTTCCCTGGCATAATTTGATTTATTATTGCATTCAAGAATGAATTCCACAAAACCATCCTAGCTATACACATCATTATTCATGAGAATGGAACTTTCTCAAGATGTGAGAATTCAATTAATTAATGGTGCCTAATAGTGGGTATTAGGTGGGTACTACCATTATTTTCATATATTAGCTGGGTACTATATTATTTTCATTTTATATATGCAGAAAGTGAGGTTCAGAGAGGTTAACTGTCTGACTCATGATCACATAGGAAGTAGCAGAACTGGAATGAAAACTCAAGTCTCTGTAGCATCCTAGTTTTTAACAACTGATATTCTATGTTTATATCTGCACAATACTGGGATTAAAATGTAACTACTCTGAAGGCCTATAAAGTTGTACAATTCTATAAATATCAACCCAGGAAAAGTCTAGGATATGAAGACTCTGACATCACATTCTTGGTTTCTATGTTACACAGTGACTTCAGTTCCAACATTATAAACAACCATCCCTTTCCACCGTCCACAGAATGGATGGGCTAAGTTTTAACTTAAAACTTTTTGGGTTGAAAAGTTATGATGTTATATATCCATAGGAGAATTTTTTTGAAAAGTAAATAATCTTGCTCTTATGATATAATAATTAATTAATTCAAGGTTGGAAAACTGCAGCCCTTGGGTCAAATCTGCCAGCTGCCTGTTTTTGTAAATAAAATTTTGATGGAACATAGCCAAGCCCACACCTTTACATACTGTCTATGTCTGCTTTTGCTATAATGACAGAATTAAGTAGTCGGTGCAAAGGCTGTAAGGACCCACAAAGCCTAAATTATTTACTAACCCCTGGCTTAATTCTTAACTTAAAAGCTTTGTATTGAATTTTTATATGTGCTTTTATGGGTATTCTTCCTCCAAAGAGCAACTTTATTTTAACCTTGGAGTCACTGGTCCCAGCTAGGAAGGGGCACATTGAATTGTGAAACAATCCAGTTGGCTAAATCACACACAGGCAATGACAAGACCAGAAATATGAGCATTTCCTATTCTTCAACCTGCCTCTGGACACTGTGGGGCTTTGTAAAGTATGCTTTTCAACAATTAAATCAGGAAGAAATGCTTGTATTGATGTGGTAGAACCTAAATGAGGCAAACATAAACCTAAGCAGTATCCACTGAATAGACACATCCATTAAGATCACAATTGACCAATAGACAGAACTGAGTCCTCAGCTGATCTTTCCCCCCACAACAAATTTTAGGGGAAAAAAAGACTATCTAAAAAGAGATTCATAAAAGATTTAGTAAAGAGGAAGTCAAGTTATCCCTCTTTGCTGATGATATGATCCTTAAAAATCCGAGAATCTGTCAAAAATCTGCTTGCACTGATAAAGGACTTTGGAAAAATCTCAGGTACAAAATAAATATGAAAAGACAGTTGCATTCCTATACACCAACAACAAGCAGGCAGAGACCCAAATAAAAAGCACAATCCCATTCACAGTAGCCATACACACACACATAAAAATGAAGTACCTCAGTATCTTCCTAACCAGAGAAGTGAAAGACCTTTACAATGAGAAATACAAAACACTGTTCAAAGGAATCCAAGAAGACACAAACAAATAGAAAAATATTACAGGCTCATGGATGGGAAGAATCAACATTGTTAAGATATCCATCCTACCAAAGGCAATCTACAGATTCAACACAATACCCATTAAGTTACCAACATCATTCTTCCCAGACATGGAAATGACAATACAGAAATTCATATGGAAACATAAACGACCACAAATAGCCAAAACAATCCTTAGCAAAAGAAACAAAGCAGGAGGTATCATACTTCTAGACTTCAAACTTTACTATAAGACTATAGTAATCAAAACTGTCTGGTATATGGTACAAGAACAGGCATAGAGACCAGTGGAACGAGGATACCTGTATAATGAACATTTGTATACCTAACCCTGAATTGTACCCCACATCTTAAAAAAATATTTAGTAAGCCGGGCTTGGTGGCTCAGCCTGTAATTCCACGCTTTGGGAGGCTGAGGTGAGTAGATTGCCTGAGCCCGTGGGTTTGAGACCCGCCTGGGCAACTTGGTGAGACCTCATCTCTACAATAAAAAAAAAAAAAAAAAAATTAGCTGGGCATGGTAACGCACACCTGTAGTTCCAGCTACTTGGAAGGCTAAGGTGGAAGGATTGCCGGAGCCCAGCAGGTCGAGGCTGTGGTGGCTGGGAGCGGCCACTGCACTCCAGTCTGGGCGACAGAGTGAGACTCCAACTCAAAAAAAAAAAAAAAATTTAGTGAAACACACACATACTTATCTTTCTAGAGTATGCTTTGCTGTGGACTGGCTTTTTTTTTTTACCTTGGATCAATTGTCTAATCTTTCCCTCCTCTTTTTAGTTTCCTTATTAAAATGTGGGTAAAAATATCTACTTTACAGGCTTTTTATGAGGATTAAATATAATTACTCAGCTTAGTGTCTGGCACATAGAAAAGGCTTACTATTTGGTAGGTAATATTGCTGTCCAAACAGGTGGTCAATACATAGATTATGAGGTCTCCACCAAGTAAAACTTCCCTCTAAAAGACTGATGTAGAATCATTCACTAACCAGAAAGGAAAGGGAACTAATGTGTTTTAGTAATATATTCAAAAAAAGAATGGAAACACAAAGGGTTAACCACAAAATTTAACCAGTACACTATACTCCATTACCTATGCGTCTGCTAATTTGGGGTCTGAATCATTGAGGAAGCAAGAAGACTACATGTTGGAAGAAGGTAAATTCAAATTGCTCCCATGGGGAGTCTGGGTTGCTGAAATGTGTCAGAAGGCTGGTATTTCTATTTGCAAGGCTGTGGTTTATAACATGTTTCATCATTTGGCAAAAGGGAAAAGTAGAAAATACTATTTCCGTATGCCTTTTTTCTAAAAGTACACCTCTTTAACATCTCTGATTACACTTTTGTGGCTCAAAGCTTATGAAAGACTCTGAATAAATGAGCATATTTATGATTTCATTTTTGCAACAAAGGAAAGAGATTGCTGAAATGTCTATAGCAGTTTTGAAGGCTGCATAGAAAATGCCCAATTCGCTGCTCCTTATAAGCAGGATACCTACTGTCTCTCCATTTCAACTTTCCACTGCGGTTAGTCTCTCAGTAACAGCAGGCGCAATCAGATAGAAATATCTAGCCTTGTGTTCTAGGAACAACTGATAGAGCAGTAAGAAAAATCACAGTGGGGTCTTCAGCACATTCTTGCTCGGGGAAATTAAATATTGCTCTCTGGACCTGTACCCACTACATCTTTAATCCCTCTCATTTTATCCCTGCTAACTGAGTAGAACATGTTCATGTGGTAAGTGCATCTTGCTGTCTTTTGACATTCAAAGAATGGCGAAATTAAAGTACATCTGGCAAGCAAAGTCATTTAAAACTGGCAGTCCATCAAACGTCTAATGACCGTTAGAGGCAGTGCATGACTTTGAAAAGACAAGATTTAATTTCTGTCCTTCTTTGGTCAACCATGTGATGGGAGAGATGGGTTGAGTGTGACTAGAGGGCAAATCTATGCCCGGAAGATAACTCTGACCCTCAGGTGATACCAACATTCTAAATAGGGGGTCTGGCAGATGGATTCAGACTGCAGACTGACAGGCCTGTTTCACTGCTGCACTTTCTGCCTATCCAGGAAAAAAAAATGACCAACATCTGGTACCTTTGCATAACGTGGGTAGTTAAGCCCTGTGAGGCCATAAATGCCTTGGCTTCTGCATTTACTGGTTTAAGTCAATATTTAATTGAGCACCTATTTTGTGCCAGGCACTGTTCTAAGTGTTGGTCATATAGCGGTGATTGCAACAGACATCCTTCTTCCCCTTAAAGAAATCTAGAGGAGGAGGTAGATAATAACAAAGTAAATAAATATGCAAGATCATTTTAGGTTGTATTAAGTGCTATCACGGTAACAAAATAGGGTATTGTTTCGGGGGAAAAAGCAAACAGCAAGAAGCACATTTTAGGCAATATGGTAAGAGAGGACTTCTCTTAAAAAGGTTACATTTAAATTGACATCTGAAAAAGCCAACCATGTGAAAAATGTTTTGGGATGAACAATGTAGTAGACCATAACAGTATGACCTGGTGAGTGATGGCCTACTATAGCTCTGCCCTTGAGTATGGGCAGAACTTAAAACTTGCTTCTAATCAATAGCATATGACAAGAATGAATAAATTTTACAGATGTAAAGTTCTTAATCACTTGAATTTAAATTCATCTAAAGGGAGATTACGATAGTAGGTCTAATTTAATCAGGCATTCTTTTAAAAGTGGGTCTAGAAATCAGAGACTTGATGCACCAGAGACTCTCTCTGCTGCTGGATCTGAGGAATTCGACAGCTGCAAGGAACGTAGTTGTGCCAACAACGTGAGGGAGCTCAGAAGTGGGTTCTTTCCTGCTGAGCCTCTGAATGAGAACACAGCCCAGCTAATGCCTTAATTCCTGCTTTTTGAGACCCTGAGCAGGGGAACTGGCTAAGTCATACCTGGTCTTCTGAACTAGAAAAACTGTGAGATAATAAATGGGTACTCTTTTAAGCTGCTAAACTTGTGGTAATCTGTTACATAGCAATGTAACAAAAACAAACACAATACTCTAAGCAGGACAGCAACTACAAAGTCATGCAGAGGTGTGTATTAAACAAGGAGGAAGATAGTCAGGAGCCACATCATGGGCTATTCTAGGTCAAAGTAAGTTTGGGCTTTATTTCCACAAATAACACATGATCCTAAGGCACAGCAGATACTGGAATCTATTGAATGAATGAATGAATAATGAAAGTATGTTTCTAAACAAAAGTGTTTAATACTAGGCTGTCATTACTACTCCCTATCCACAGATCTTAAGACATTTCTTCAATAGATATTTATTGAAAGACCATTAAATGCAAAGAACTGTGTTGTTGTTACAAAATCAAGAAAAATGATTAAGAAATAGAGTCTGGCCCAATAGTGAAGTTTTCAGTCAACAGATCTACTGAAACTTGTAGACCAGGGAAAAGCTATATAGTTATATGGAGATTAAGGACTCTGTAATGAGTTATGGATACAACCCAACAATCTGGGTCACAGCTGAAAGCCTGATAATGTGAGGTTTATCTTCAGAGTTTAATAAATTATCTGAAAAGCTGCCAAGTGCTCACCAAGTTCAAGGAATATAATAAGATAACCACATCATCAAAGGTCATGCACATGATCGTTTGAAGGAAAAAAAAAAAAAGAACTGCTAAGAGAATTAGCAGTTCAATAATGATGGAAAATTTAATATAGAAAAACGCAAAGATGTTTATAGATTGGGAAACCATATTTCATGTGTCTAAGTCAAGGTCAAGTCTTCCAGACTTATCAGAAAAATCTCTAGAAATTCAGAGGGTAAATGAAAAGAATACTGCCATTTACTATTAGTTGGTGTATGCACATTATCCCTGCTGCCAATCAGGCACATATGGTGGCTAAGGTGAAGGTTTGAGTGAGGCTGCTGAAGTTTCTAGGAGCTAAGAGTATGATCAGTAACAGCACAATGAGAGATGGCAGATTCAGAGTAGAATGGCAACACAAGGAAACAGGTGACTTCCTTAGCTCATATTTGCCCACATCCCTTCAAAATTATCTAGGTTGCTTCACTAAGAGTTTATTTACATTAAAAAATACATCAAGATGGGAACTCGATTCCTTCTAAAATGCACCTCCAAGGTGTTTTTCAAGGGAAAACATCTACACATTTTAGAATGTCCACACACGTAGAATGACTAATTAAAGATAACTCATAAAGTTTAGCAGAGGGGTAGGAAATACACTAGAATGACTGGGCATTGAATTGTCAACAAATTTGGAGGCTACTAAGAGGAAAGAGGAGAGATGGTGCATGTTAAAGATGTTTTGTTTTGCTTTTTGAGTCAGAGTCTCACTCTGCCACTCAAGCTGGAGTGCAGTGGCACAATCATGGCTGCCGTAGCCTCGACCTGCTGGTCTCAGGCAATTTTTCTGCCTCAGTCTCCTGAGTAGCTGGAACTATAGGCACATGCTACCATGCTTGGCTAACTTTTTTAAAGAGACAAAGTCTTGCTGTGTTGCCCAGGCTGGTCTCCATCTTCTGAGCTCAGGAAATCCTCTTGCCTCGGCCTCCCAAAGTGCTGGGACAAGTGTGAGCCATTACTTCCAGCCAAAAATGTCACATCATCAGCATTAATAGCTTTGCATTTCATGAAGATGGAAAGCAAGTCTGTCTCAGTTTCATTTCTCAGATGATGCAACCTATTGTCAAAGAGATTGCCTTGATTTTTTTGAGTCAGCTTTAGAATTCAACTCAGATGCTCAAATAGCTATATAATTGACTGCTTTTTCCCAAGGGTCTATGAAAATCAAAACAAAACTGATTTTATAACAAAAGTTGTCAATTATTTTACATTAGATAATATGTTGAGTATGAGCAACCTCTTCTAGTAGATTAATCAATTAAATCTCAAATAAACAAAACAGACTTTTACAAAACTCCATGAGCAAATATTATAGAGACATTTGTTAAACCCTCTTGCTTTTTTCTTAAGTTTTGATAGACACAGTTCATGTTACAAGAGACAACTGATATGCAACTGATATAATCGCTCTTTGATAAATGTCGTTTCTCATTTGAGATAAAAATGGCAGTTACTGGCAGAACCTCATAGAGAAAGAGCATGGAAATTGTCAAGAAGCAGCATCAGAAATCAGATTACAATTTCCCCTCAGATGCAATATGCATAAGAAGAAAATGTTATATATGTTTAAGGTTTTGGAAACACCTAGGAACTGCTTTGTCTTGCTAAAGAGATGAAGGTCTAGAAAATACAAAACAAGAAACAATTTAAGCAGGGTGAGGATGAAAGCAATATGATTTCATTTCTGTATCCCTGCTCCTGTGAGTTGATGAGTTTTTGCAGAGATGAGTGTAGTCTATAAGAAGATGACTGAGTGAATCTATAATTCCTGATTCCAGGGCATGAGAGGTGGAGTATTTTCCCTGCCAGTCTATATACAGCCTGCCAGCAAGAAACGAAGATAAAGGTAAATTATATCTCTTTGCTGCGTGGCTATGCAGACTTCAAGTGAAAGCTGCTCTGGTCAGTCTGGGCTATTTTCAGGGATGACGTCAGAGAGCTCTGCCCTGCCAGACTCAGTACATCAGAGCACTGGTTGCCCCAGCCACATCACTAGTGGTATGAGATAATCTTAAGAGGACCAACCAATGAAGAGTTTCTATTTTCATGGTTAGGCACTTTAATGCATATAATTATTTTACAAATGGTAGTACATCAAAGTTGTGATTTTACAACCACCCCTTAAAATAAAGATGGGTTAAATGGTGAGTTGGGAGTTGGCTTAATAATATTAAATCAAGCATCATCCTGGTGGTATTTGGAAATGGCAAAAATCATGAAGGTGATATATTAATGACTGAAGTCCAGAAAACAATTTTCTTTTTATCCCATTGTTTTGATAATTTCTTTGTTTAGACTTTTAGTATTTGCTTCTATTTACAAGAGAACTATATGCTTAAGGCAGAAAATTTGCAGGCATAAAAAAGCACAAATGAAATAATAAAACTCAACCATAATGTTACACCTTCAAATTAAGCACAGTCAATATTTTGCTATTTGCCCATCTAGTGCTTTTTCCATCCTTCCTCCCCCCCATAAAAATGGGGCTGTACCTGCATACTCTGTGTCATAGGTGTATTTTCGATTTAGCAATACCTAATGATTATTTTCCCACATGGTAAGCTTTCTTCTTCAACAACTCTTTTTTTATTGTTTTATTGGATAAGGAAT
Source organism: Carlito syrichta (assembly GCF_000164805.1). Lineage (NCBI taxonomy): Eukaryota > Metazoa > Chordata > Mammalia > Primates > Tarsiidae > Carlito > Carlito syrichta. The sequence continues at coordinate 28,040 of NW_007225430.1, forward strand.
ATTCCCTTGTATGGTTAAATCAAAGTCTAATTATTAATGATGAATCCCCTACTGTTGGAAATTGAGCCTGTTTCCATTTTTTCATGCCATATAAAAGGCTGCAATGAACATCTTTAGACTTAACACTCTTGCATATATCTCTAAGTATTTACTGATAACAAATTCCTAAAGATGGAGCTCCTGGATCAAAAGGTTTACCCATTATAAAGGTATTTTGCTGCAAATTAACAGAATGAACTAGCAGACTAATAATTTATTACAACAGTAAGTTATGAGACTACCCATTTCTATCACATTTGCAAATAATACCATTACCAGTGTTGTCTTCTCTTTAAAATATTTTTATTAGCCCATATATTCATGTAACTTAGATTACTAAGGACACAGAAGTCAAAAACCTTACGTTTACATTTGTATTTGTGTAAATTGATTTGTATTTTTTGTGGGTATGAATTACCTGTATATTTTCTTTCTCCTAATTTCTACTGATATAAAACCCTTAAACAATAATCAGACTTAGGTGTAAGTACAGAACATAATACTAAATGCCTTAATTATCCTTGTCCCAAGAAGTCCTTTCCTTTACCTTTCTTATAATTCTTTTTTTTTGGCTAAGGGGACAATCATTATTCTAGGGATAGAGGATATTATTTTTTAACATTACTATATTTATTTTTAACTCACAAAAAAAGATGTTGAAGGTAAAATGAGTTGAATTAATTCACGTTTTAAGAAAGAAGAGCAAAAATATGGTCCTGCTACTTAACTCTTTTTAACATGTTCAGAAACACTGAGATAAAACATGAAATGGTAGAGCAATGGAATTCCAATGATGCTGACGTCTGAGGAAGCACAGAACATATGCATGATAAACTGCTGCAACAAGAAAAATTAATTTCTACAATAATTTCATACCTAGCAGGTTTAAGAATATTTGACTGTCTCTGTAATTTTGGATCTCAGTCATAGCTCAGGTAGGTAATTTTCAGTCTCTTTGAAACTATGACACTTTCTTGTGGTGGACAAGCTGGTGGCCGTGGTGGTAGTAGCAGCTAATGTCATTTGTCTATTCCATTCTAAAACTGACACATAGAAAATAGTGATATTTAAAATAAAAAGAACAATTAAGTTTAATTTTATATTGAAATGTATCTGAGAATTCTGAAATACTTCTTGACCCATCAAAGAAGCCCTGTGCCTCCAGATTGATAATCAATGTTTTGAATTGAAGTTGGCCGAGAAGAAAATAGGTATCAGGAATATCTTTTAATGTAATACACGTATTATATTATAAATTGTTAAACAGACTCCTACTTATTAAAATATCCAGAGACTTCTGGGTAATGTATAATAGTTGATAAGACACTACCTACTAATTAAAATAATTTTCCATTATTCATTTATTAATTCAGTAAACATTTACTGAGTACTCACTATGTGCCAAGAATTGTTTCAAGCACTGGGAATATTAATGAACAAGGCAAAGCGAAACCACTGGAATCGTTCTTAGGGGAAAAGCAACAAAATTACCAGGAAGGGAGGCATTTGTTTAAAGTGCAGATTCCTGGACTCTACTCTGAGGTTGTAGAATGAAAATCTCTAGGGCTGAGAGCTGGGAATGTGCATTTAAATTTTTTTTAAAAATTATTTTAAAGATGTGGGGTACAATTCAGGATTAAGTATACAAATGTTCATTATGTAGGTTAAAAATGCTTCCAAGTGACTTTCACTAAAATTCCAAAGACCACAAGGTAGGCACTTAATAAATATTTATTGGACGAATGAATAACAGTAAAGTTAGGTAGGAAATCAAGATCTAGGATACTTTGCTTCCCCAACCCTCACCCAGAGGAAAGATAAGCCCATTTTTACATTGGTCCAAGTAGAGCCTCAGCTCTCCTCCTCAGATCCACTTGGAAATTCATGATGAGACTAACATACGTGTATGATTAATTCGGACCTTGTGCAAGCTTTCTGTTTTAAATAATTACCCTTGATGACCAGGTGCTAAGTCCAGTTGTCTCCCCAGCTGAAGAAGTGCAAACTCCTCAACTGGTAAAACACCAATTATTTTAAAGGCAGAAGGATCTTTAAAAAAATCATTATTTTGATTTTTAGCACTTTTGAAACATGGAAATCAGGCCTTACTCATAAGGCCAGCTTACACATTTGACACAAGCTCAGTGCTTAGTGGCCCTGAGCCTTTTAGGGACTCACAAAAATGTTTTAATTTTTTTTTAATCAGAAGAAAAGCATGAATATACTCTAGGCTGGATCATATTCAATTTTTTATCAGTGTGGTCATAAAATACATTTAATTTTTAATTTTAATTTAATTTTAATTTTTATCAAGAAGCCACCCAGAGAAGTCATAATGCAGCTCAGCTTACCCACAGCTCTGGGCCCAGGTGAGAGACACCTTACCTGGCAGGCATTATACAGGAGCTGGTGTTCAAACTTCTTGATCCCAAGAATGTTTTGGAACATCTCATAGAGTTGTTCCTTACTCAGAATCAGCTCCGAGGCCGCGCTGGCCGTCATCCGGGCCTGCTGCTTCCTGGGGTCCTCTTCCCCACGGTAGATGGCATCAAACTTTGCCATCCAGGAGCTAAGCACAGTTTCCTTGCTGAGGCCATCAATCTCGGGCAGGCTGCGCACCCTCTTCTCAATGTGCTTCTTGAAGACCTCCCGAGAGTCGTTGGCGGAACAGCCCCCACTCTGTACCATGCGGGCTACACGGTCGCTCTTCAGGAAGACCTGAGCAAGAACAAGGCCAGGAAATATGGTAAGAGAGTTGGCCATGAAGAGACCAGTTCCCTGGGGCTAAGCACTGAGCCAAACCCCTCACGTGTATTCCAGGAGGTACCCTGTGTGTCCCATCTTGCTTTACCACCTTACTACTGTGCGAACCAGACAAGTTACTTATACAGTTTGCTTTTATGTACAAGTATATAAAATGAGAATAACAATTGGACTTACTGAATGGCTGTAAGAAGTAAATGAGACGATAATATTATGAGAGGCAGCATATAGTATACAAATTCTGTGCTCAGGCTGCATGGGTCTTTCTCTGCAACTTAGTGACTGTGTCTTTGGGCAAGTTAATTTCTTTGCATCTCAGGTTTCTAACCTACAAAATGGGGATAATAGTAGTCCCTATGAGGATTAAGTGAATTAATGCGTGAAAAGTACTTAAAACAGTGCCTGGTTTACAGTACATGCCATGAAAGTCATTATTGTTGTTATTATTATATGTAAAATACCTGACATGCTATCTGGCATATAGCACTAAACGTTAAGCACTATTTAAATCTCATTTTACCTTCTAAATGATACCATAATTGGAATGAAATAAGCATTAGATAATATGCATTTACTTATCTGTCTCCCCTCCTGAAATATAAGCTCCACATGGGCAAGGACTGTGTCCTTCTTGTTCCCCACAATGTCTTCAGTCCCTAGAAGAGCACCTGGCATTGTAAATGTGAATTAACAATGAATGTAGGTGTTATGTTCAGTCTGTTTTGTAGGTGAAAATCCGAGCCTCTAGAGAGGGGAAGGAACTTGTTCTTGGTAATTCAAATTGTCCGACTGTACAGTCTTTTATTTCACCCTAGTTCCTTCCTTGCCTATAGGGTGCTCCTGCCTGGTAGAGAACTTATTCTGCTTAGTGGAAAACTCCCAATTGTTCTACTGGGCTGCCCAAGTCCCGAGACCAAGACTTCTATTAAGAATGTTTTGCCTTTGTTCCACCGCCTACCATTCGGGAGCTTATATAAGCTACATGGTTCTGGGGTATAATACATGGCAGTAAAGCTGCTGCTTCATATGCACAGAGAGGAAACATCTGACACTTTTGAGTTGTGCCCTGGTCACACTTTGGAAGGTGCATAAATATCTTTTAAGAGGTAGAACAATTGTTTATCCCCCTGTCAGATTTCAGAAAATGCCCTTGTTGGCCATGAGATGGTATTGCCTGGGGGACATCTACTGCCTCATGCCTTTCTTGGGGTGGAGGGATGTGAAAAAGGTGACCTCTGTTTATTGTAGGCTTTAATGAACTAATTTAGAAAGGAAGGCTGAGGGGTTTGCCTTGCAGGGTAGAGGCCATGGCCCTCTCCTCAGTGCCTTGGAACTGGCATTCACTTGAGACCTTAGAGTTTATTTGAAAATCAATTCTAGAAAAAAGTCTCAAATGAATTCTCAGGCCTTATGTGCCTTAATGAGCTAAATAATTCACTTGAAAACCTGTAATGCTTAGTCAGATGGTCTCTCCATCTAACCAACATATTATGTGTCTCAGCTACAGGTATGGATCTCAAAGAGCACCAATGTTTGAGGAAAAGGGAGGAAGTCTCTGGAGAGCAGTATAGCATTGTAGCAAGAGCTGTAAGTCATGATCCCAGGCCAGCTCTGCCACTACCTTGCTGCATGACCTTAGGTAAGTCAATTCCCCTCTCTGATTCTCCAATTTCCGGTCTGTTCACTGAAGGAGTTGAACTGTAAGATTCTGGGGTTGTCCTTTTAACTGTCATGATTATAATCCTCTTCATGAACCTATCCATCCTTTCTTTGGATACTCAGTAGGTGGAAGATACTGTACCAGATGCCAGGGACACAATGGTGGGGAAAACACAGATTCAGTCCTCATGGAGCATAACAGACATAATCTTAATAATCCCATACAAATATAATTATAATCTGGAACAAACACTATCAAGGGAAATTACCATCCATGGGTGCCTACAGTCAGGAATCTATTCAAGTATGCAGTCAAGAAAGCCTTCCTGAAAGGAAACACCTTTGCAATCATGTGTGAAATGGAGAGAGAGCTACTTTGAGGTATTTAGAGAGAAAGGACAATATGGGTAAAGACCCCATGATGTAACAAAGAGGAGCCAGTGTGAACCTGGCCATGGAGGGCTGGGAGAGGACTGATGCAAGATGGACAGGGAGGGCTGGATGGCCAAGGGCATGCAAGGAGCCATTAAGGTTGCTGGTCTGCATTTGAAGGGCTTTGGAAAGCAACTGAAGGTTTTAAGCTGAGGCATGGCACAGTCAAATTCACATTCTCCAGCTTTAATGTGGAAAGCAGATTGAAGAGAGCCAAGAATAGGCAGAGAGGCCAGTGAGAGGTGCTTGGGGTGTACAGGTAAGTATGATGGTAGCAGAGCACAAAGGGGTTGATTCTTTGTTGTCAGCTCTAATCCACATCAGAGGTGACTTGGAAACATTCAATCAACAATGAGGCCATACTCTCCTCCCCATCTGTCCACATCAGTGTTCCAAAACCTGGAGTGGGCCCCAGTTATAAGCTCTCAGCCCCATATTCTTTTCCCCAAACCCTCCTGTAGCTGCCATCTGTCATTGCTTTTGTGACAGTCTGGGAAATATCTGATCGGCAGCTAGACTATAAGTTTTAGGAAGGCAGGTTTATAGCTGTTTTTTTCTCTTTTTCTTAGTGTCTGAGACAGTGTCTGGCACACAGCTGGTGCTTAGTAAAGATTTGTTAAATGAGTGAATGAATAATAATAGCAAAGCAGACTTCTCTGGCAAAGAGCCTATTGAGCAAGACTATATCTGGATGGGGACAAGAAGGTTAAGGGGAAACAAGCAGACACAATAGACTGCTCTTTCAAGACAAAAGACTTAGGCTAGATTTTCCATGGGACCCTTTAACAAGGGGTAAGAAATAAAGATGTTCGGCCAGGCATGGTGGCTTGTGCCTGTAATCCCTTTAAGAGGATTGCTTGAGCCCAGGAGTTTGAGACCAGCATGGGCAACACAGCCAGATCTCATCTCAAAAAAATCAAAAAATTAGCTGGGCATGGGGGCATGTGGCTGTAATCCCAGCTACTCAGGAGGATGAGTTGGAAGGATCACCTGAGCCCAGGAGGTCAAGGCCGCAGTGAGTTGTGATTATGCCACTGTACTCTAGCCTGGGTGACAGAGTGAGACCCTGACTCAAGGAAAAACAAAACAAAACACCTGTAATCCCGCGCTTTGGGAGGCTGAGGTGAGTGGATTGCCTGAGCCCGCGGGTTCGAGACTGGCCTGGGCAACTTGGCGAGACCTCATCTCTACAATAAATCAAAAAATCAGCCGGGCATGGTAGCGCATGCCTGTAATTCCAGCTACTTGGAAGGCTGAGGCAGAAGGATCACCGGAGTCCAGCAGGTGGAGGCTACAGTGGCCGGGAGCGGCCACTGCACTCCATATGGGTGACAGAGTGAGACTGCAACTCAAAACAAACAAGCAAACAAAAAAACAAACAAAAAGAAAGAAATAAGGAATGTTGGTACTCTGGTCCCAGCTGGTGTTCATAACTGGCTGGGCAGGCCCGAATCCTTGGGCACATCACCTGTATCACATAGTCCCTTCCTTTGTACATAGTAGCCACTCAATAAATATCTACTGAGTCATTAGTGGAAGACAAGTCACTTAACCTTCATCAACCTCACTTCCCTTTGCTGTCAACAACAAAGAAATCCACCCTTCCTTGGTGAGTATCAAACTGAAAGGACTTTGAGAAGTAAGGCGATCTATCTGTCCAGTATAAGATATGACTCCTAGCCCCCAAAAAAGAGGAGAGATGAGTGGAGTGTCAAGAGTGTGGAGGAAAGAGGCTGAAGACTGAGGAGACAGGAATGATGAAGTGTCCAGAGGAGGGAAGGCAGCCAGAGGGAGAGAAGGTGGCAGTAAGAAACTCATTTTCCAGGTACATTATCTGTCTTGGCTTCTCAGTCAAAGAGGACATAGGACCTGGGTCAGCCTCACCCTACAATGAATATAGACAATAAGTACTGATGTGCTTGTGTGTCTCCAAAACAACCATCGAAACCGATTTGTATGGGAGTTCTGTCTGTATTTGTGCGTATGTGTGTCTATTGCTGTTTTTTTTGTGGTTGTCACAAGAGACTTCAACGCCAGGCACAGTTCTATTTGGACACATCTATAAATCCTCCCTACTTTTCTACTAACTTCCAGACAGATCATAATGAGAGATGGAAGATAAACAAATAAAAATGGAATTGAGAAGGGCAGTCAGTTCAGCGACTTGACCTCATTTATCAGTCCTTCCCTCTATCCCAGAGCCAGGCAACCTCAAGGTTGTTTTAGAAACATACAAACACTTCAGTACTTAGTGGCTCTTCGTGTTACAGATGAGGCTAGCTTAGCTTCCGTTTTCCTGCTAATGGGCTGAGAAGCCAGAACAGATCTTTTCTTTCTTTGAAAAAAAGCTTATCTTTCCAACATAAATAAGAAAAATACCTAGATATTAGAGTCAATAAGATTTTAAGCCAGGTTTGGTGGCTCAGCCTGTAATCTCGTGCTTTGGGAGGCCGAGGTGAGTGAATTGCCTGAGC
>NW_007225430.1:36314-77375 GCF_000164805.1 Carlito syrichta
ACGCAGCCATAAAAAAGAACAAAATCATAAATTTCGCAGCAACCTGGATGGAACTAGAGTTTATAATACTGAGTGATCTCTCACAGAAACAAAGATCTGAATGTCACATGTTCTCACTCATAAGTGAACCTTGAACATCTATCGTAATACTATAAGAAAAAGATTGACAGTGGCAGGAAACTATGGGGGGGCAGGGAGGGGCAGGAAGGTAGGATTAACGGTAGTTAATAATCTATCTGGGGAAGGGGGGGCACCCTTATCAACAAGGGTGCCTGAATGATGCATATTTGTATACCTAACCCTTAACTGTACACCAGAATTTTAAAATAAAAAATATGTTTAATTAAAAAAGAAAGAAAAGGATGGACAGTAGTGGGAAACCGTGGGGGGAGGGGCGGCAGGGAGGTGGGAGTGACAGTAGTCGAAATCTGCCTGGGGGGGCACACCTCATCAACAAGGGCACCTGCACGATGCATATTTGAGTATCCAACCTTGAACTGTACCTCACAATTTTAAAATAAAAAAATTTAAAAGTTAAAAAAATGGCACATAAATAACGAAAGGAGTGGATATTGTGTGTAGGATCATGGGCCCTGGTGTCAGACCACCTGAGTTCAAATCCTGGCTCACCTGCTCTCCCATTCTCTCTCTCTAATATTAATATGTTAGTTTTACCACCTGAGCAAGTTACTTAATCTTCCTGGGCTTTAGTTTCCTCACCTTTAAAAAATGGAGACTAGAACAATCTTTCCGTATAGGATTTTGAGTCATTTAAGAATTCAATGATATTACACATGCCAATTTGTTAGCTTGCTGCCTATTACAGGGTAGGAATATAATAAAAGTTCACTGTCATTTTTTAATAGAATATCAGGCAGCCATGAAAAAGGATATATATTTTTTCATTAACATTCAAAGATGTCTGTGATATATTGTTAAAAAAGGGCCTTCCAATGGCAGGGGTGAGGTGGGACCAGGGCACAGGAGCATGGTCCTAGGTTGAGAACACCACAGGAAATAAGGCAGCTGATTGATAAGGGTATGTGACATGTGTGACTTTTTGTAGCGGTAGAAGGGAGATTGAAAACAACTGTGATAAATAAAAGATGTGGGTTATTAATATTTTTAGTAATTTCTCATCTTAATGCACAAGTCAGCTAGCTATCTTGATGTATATAAATACATTAAAAATACCTGAAAAGATATATACCAGAGTGTAATCATGGTTATCTAAGATGATAGGATTGCAAGTATTTTTTAACCATTTAAATTTAGAGATTTTTCTATATTGTTTGGCTAATTTTTATAATTGACATGTTTTACTTTCATAATCATTTGAAGCACCTCTTTCCACTTGGTAAAGTATAAATTTTGCCTTCTTTGAGGCAAGATGCATATTAAATTTTAAAATGAAGTATACTTTCAAATCTCAAAAATATTCTTCACCAAAAAGTAAACGATCCTGGGGCAAATTTCAGAAGCAGATCTAGGACCATGGCCTTGTGGTAGGTGGTGGTAGGTTATGAGCAAAAGCAGTTTCCTTTCTTTTTTCTATACCTTTTCCCCCTGCTCCAACTTATACCTCCCTTGTCCCATGTTCAGGCCCCAACTAGGGAGTGAATGAATTCTATCAACTCTCAACTCTCTTCTATTATTTCTATGCAGCATATGGGCACCATATCACCATTCTCTCCCTCTACAATTATTGTATTAGTATGGAAGTTTATAGGCATATATATCTCACTTAATCTTAAGAACAATTATGCAAGGAAGATTCTCTTGCAGATGAAGAAATTGAGGCTCCTAAGGATGTGCCTGTTTTAAGGCTGTTGAATCGTTACAATGGATTTACTTATTGGGAAATATATTGCTAAATCTTAGAAAAGTAGCCAGTGTGACTTGACATACTTTTCTTAGATTAACAAATATTCAACCATAAGAACTAAACACAGTATGTCACCTTGTGTAGAGGACACCTGAGGTTTTTGCTGGCCATCTCTCCTTGTCCAGCTGTAGTGTTCTAAAATAAATTTTTAAAATATTTTATTTTAAAGATGTGGGATACAATTCAGAATTAGGTCTACACGTGAACATTGTACAGGTAGTTTGGGGCTCCCTTTGGTCCTCACTTTGCCTGGCTTGAGATCCAGGTACTCTTATTGATGTTAATATGGATTTTTAAAAAAATCTGTCTTCCACAATACTCTACACTCCCACTTCCCTCCAAATCTCCATGTTTCCTTCCAGGCAGGATCTGAGTGTTGTAAACCTTTTCCATCCACCTCTTTTCTCTGATGCTGGGACAAGCAAATCAAGCAGCAAGGTGAGGAGGTGAGTATAAGGATAGAGGGCAGGTGGGCTTATATTTTAGAAGTTTGTCTTCAGAGAGCTGAGAGTTAGAAAAGGTGTGGGGAATATGGAAAAATGGGTGGGCTCTCTGTTACTATGTCTCAAGACTATGAGTGTGAGAGCAGGATGGAGTTGCTGGGCCGATCTCAGAGCATTCACCCCAGTTCCCAGTCTTTGAAGCCAAAACAGAAGAGATTAAGGAGTAACCTGCTGCCCTGCTTGATTCACTCTTACAATCAAGGCCACCAGGAAAGGACAAAAAAAGTGTACATTTTTGAGAATCTTGGGGACCCTTGGTCTCCTTTATTCCATCCCTCTTCAGTGCCCAGGGGCAGCTTGCAGTTCACAGTGACTGGCTTGGCTCAGACTGGGCCGGATAGGCACAGATGGAAATAGGAGAGTGCCTCCTCACTCCTTCTATTTAGGAAAAATTGCTCTTTACTACTTTAGCATGCTGACAAATTATTATAGTCAGCCCTCTGTATCTGTGGGTTCTACATCCACACATTCAACCAACCACAGATCAAAACTATTAAAAAATAATGCAACAACAACAACAAAAAATATAAATACAATACAACTATGGACATAGCATTTAGGTTATATAAAATATTTATAAGTAATCTAGAGATGATTTAAAGTATACAGAAGATACAGATATGTCATATGCAAATACTACACCATTTTATGTAAGGGACTTGAGCATCCATTAATTTTGGTATGTGAGGGGAACCAATGCCCCATGGATACTGAGGGATAGCTGCACTACCTTAACAAAATAAGGTCAATGCCCCAAACTGACTTTTTCTAGTATAGTACTCTCAAAATATTTTAGGAAAGATTACATTACTTATTTTTTAATGTCATTGCAGTTGGTAAACTGGAATGTGAAATGTGCTAAGGTGGAGTGGAATGTATATGTGTGTGCTAGTGTGTATGAAAGAGAAAGAGAGAGAGAGAATTATGGAAGGAGGATATCTGCTGATTCGTTGTACCTGCCAAGCATATGTTCCCACTATTCTGGTAACACACCCTAATTTCTTATTGGGAAACCATTGCTCTTTCTCTGCAAATGGTTCCAGTGGCTGAGCCTGTACTCAGGCTCCAGAGATGGTATCTGTCCTACATGTTACTCCCCAGTCTATTTTCCTATTTCCTCCGCATCCACTGTGACTGACTCAAGAAGGGACACATGACCCACATCAGTTCAACAATCACCCGTGGGTCTTTGCTGGAACTCTCAACAGGGGTGTTCTCTTTGCTCCTGGGGTTGCTAACCCAATAAGGTGTGCCCTTGTGCTGTTAGGATCTTCCACATGGAGAGAATCTGCCCAACAATGGTGCCTACACTGGGAAGAGCGCAGTGGAGGTTTGGGGGGGGCGATACCCAGCCCGCTGGCATCTTGGAGTCTCTGGATCCAGCCACAGCTGATGCTAAGCCTATCCTGGACTTTTAAGTATTAATAACTTGCACAAATAAATCTCTTTTTAGGCTTAAATTAATTTGAACTAGGTGCCTGTCTCTGGTAATCCAGAGTCCTGACCCAAGACAGATGCTGACATGGATCCTGGAAAAGGGTGGAGGAGGAGATACTAGCTTCTCTATAGTTCAACAATGAAGAGAAAGGAAGAAAAGAAGGCGTTATCAACTTGGAACTCTCCCAAGCTAAGTGTTAATCCTGATCCTTTGATTGAAGACTTTTTTGCTTTAGAGGATTAGATGTCCCTGAAAAAGTGAATCTAAGACTCTTTAAAGTCTTACTAATAAAGACAGCAGTTAGATCATTAATGCCTCACATTCTTTCCTATGTTACTCAAATGCTAACATTAAATATTCAGTAATTTCTCAATGCCTGTATTCTCACCAGACAAAAGAGAAGCAGTTTCAAATAAACTAGTCACTAGAGGAAATATTGGGATCACTATAGATATAATGGTAATTTTCAGAGACCCATTAGCATGTTGATGACTATTAATTTTCAAATTTAATTAATAGATAGAAATGGCATTTTCTTTTAATTATGCTATTAGTCAAATGAGCTTTCTAATTAAGATTTGCAGTCTACAAAGTTGTAAACTCTGGCGAATAACTCTAAACATGGAGAACTATTGATAAGGGCTGGCCTGGTCTGACAAGGATTCTTCCGTTACTCTCTCACTGAACAGAGGGGGAGAAAATTTTCAGAACTTGAACAGAGGGGGGAAAATTAATTTCATTCCTGGGCAGTTTCTAACAAAATCTTTGTTAAATACATTCAAATTATTCATGGCCATACATCACTGTGATTCCAAATCTCATTTCTACTTCCCATGAAATTGAAACGAAAAATTGCAGCATACCAGATAAAGCAGCATGTTTGATGCTCACTGGTAATCATGGATGTAAAATTAAAAAAGATTTAAATGTGGACAAATATAAAACTTGATTTCTAAAATAGATCCAAATGGAAATTCCATCGAGGAAATGGTATATAAAATGAGTTCATAGTTGGATCAACAAATATCACAGAGACAAAGGCTATTTACTATTAAGAGCTAATTAACAAACCAATCAATAATATTTTCACAAGATCAAATTGCAGTCTTCTTCCAGTCTCCCCATGAAGGAGGAAGTTAAGTATTTTAGCAAGTGGGAAGGAGAGATCTACCAAATGAGGATTTCTCTACCAAGGCTCCAATCAGGTAACATACTAAAAGTGTGTGTTGTAGACTAGATCATTCAATGGCAGACCAAGCATGTGTGAGAACACCAGCAAAGCAGGAGCACCAACGTTTTTGTTTAAAAAATTTTTTCTTTTCTTTTTCTTTTTGAGTCAGAGTCTCACTCCCTCGCCCAGGCTGGAGTGCAGCAGCATGCTCATGGCCACCCCAACGTCAACCTGCTGGGCTCAGCGAGCCTTCCTTCTCAGTCTTCCAAATAGCTGGAACTACAAGTGGCGTGCTACCACACCCTGCTAATTTTTTTTTTTTTTTTTTTGAGTTGGAGTCTCACTTTGTTGCCCAGACTGGAGTGCAGTGGCCGCTCCCGGCCACCGCAGCCTCGACCTGCTGGGCTCCGGCGATCCTTCCGCCTCAGCCTTCCGAGTAGCTGGAATTACAGGCATGCGCTACCACACCCGGCTGATTTTTTGATTTATTGTAGAGATGAGGTCTCGCTGCCCAGGCGGGTCTCGAACCCGCAGGCTCAGGCAATCCACTCACCTCAGCCTCCCAAAGGCGCGGGATTACAGGCTGAGCCACCGAGCCCGGCCGCTAATTTTTTTTTTAATTGTAGAGAGGAGGTCTTGCCAAGTTGCATGGGTTGGTCTCAAACCTGTGGGCTCAGGCCATCCACTCACCTTGGCCTCCCAAATTGCTGGGATTACAGGTTGAGCCACTAGCCCTGGCCTAAAAATAATTCTCAATTTAATGATCACAGGAAGAAAGGAAGGAGGAAAATGAATGAAGCAATCCCATGAGAAAAAAAATTAGACTGTGTTTGATTTTTCTTATACTTAAAAGTTATCATGAGTACTTTGATTTGTATATGGCAAGATACCATAAGGTTTTAGCATTTAGGAGTTGGTTTCTAATGTTTTTAATCTAGCCTTGGCAATGGATAAGACATTTGGGGCATAGGATATTTATCTGGTTCACATTAAAGTAGATTAACATAAAGTTAAAAAATAAATATTTTTGAAAATATGCACATCAGGAGAGCACTACCAGTAGGAAGGGGTGGCATGTCCACTTCATTAGTGATGAACAAGCAATGGCCATTGTGCACACTGAGGAAGAATACCTATAAAATTTTAAAATATTCTCAGAGTAGCAAATTCACTTTACTGACAAATAAACCTCTGAGATCTAGTGGTGACAGCTCACCTGTGATATTTATACTCAGGACATGGTCTCTCTTTTGTAGGTTTTGTCTACAGAAGAATGCTGCATATTGGACAGCATTCTAACTTTTAAAAAGAACCTCAAGCAACATTTTAATAGAAAGAACAAGGAAGCTCGTGAAGCCACCATCCGTGGGAGATGCGAACGTCCTTTAGAAATGGTGTAATTGGTGGGCAAATGCTTCTGACTCAATAAAGGTCTGAGGTTGTGACTTTTTATAGCTGTGTGACCTTAAGTAATTGACATCCTTTTTGCGCCTCAGTCTCTTCATCAGTAAAATGGGATTTCAGTCAGATCTAACTCATAAGACTGTTAAACTTTGTATAGTTTAACAATCGGCATATTGCCTGGTATAAAAATTAGTTGGTAAATAGTAGCTTATATTTACATTTTTCTCCCAAACTGTGCTTATTCCTTAAAATTGTAACCAATCACTAGCCCCTTTGTCTAAGAAGGGGTGATCCTATAGAAATCCAAAATGGTAGATCCCATTGACCAATAGCTCAGAATCCCTGGACCCCAGGCATGAGCAGGCTTACATCTTCTTCTGCATGGCAATTCTTTTGTTCAATTTTTTTTATTTTTCCATTTGTCTATATTTTGTTTATAATTCTTATATCTATTTTAAGTGAGGTATGGTTCTCATTTCTTTTGCCAGTCCTATAAAACAAGGTGTGTGCTTTCCATCTTCTTCTGGACTTTGTCTTATTCTTTATTTTACTTATTTCTTAGTCAGAGCCTCACTTTCTCGCCCAGGCTGGAGTGCAGTGGCACACTTACGGCTATGTCAGCCTCGACCTGCTGGGCTCAGGTGATCCTTTCACTCTAACCTTCCAAGTAGCTGGAACTACAGGCATGTGCCACCATGCCCTGCTAATTTTTTGTTTATTGTAGAGATGAGGTCTCGTGTATGGCGATTCTTACCTCATAGTAACTCTGGACGGCATTCATGAAGGCTTCGTCAGCCACAATCTGGGTTTCCCCATTCAGGAAAGCCTGAAACCGGTCCTTGACTGTCTGTAGCTGCTGCTTGCTGATCTGTAAGAAACAGAAAAAAGAGGAGAATGTGAGAACCTGTTCTAGACAAGGATCATGGTTACTGTACACTGAAGATGCTAGGCCCGTTGGTGTGCTGGAACTGGCTTGGACAGGTGTGTGAGAGGTGAATGTTAAATTTGCAGATACTTTTGTGAGCTAGTGTTAAACACAGCCATTGTTTTAAAATCATACAAATTATAGTTAAATAAATTATTTTTAAAAAAGGTAATACATTTGTAGTACTCAAAATTCATTGTCTCCTAACTATTTTGGCACATTTTACTTTCATCTGTACTTTAGAGCTTACATTTATGGTATTTGCATGGAGGAAATGATACAGGATGGGTCCTGCCACACCTCTCTTTCCCACTCAGTGGTGCCTCATTGGCAGTTTCATGTCAGTTAAGGTGGAAATAGTTGCATCACGAAAATTGACAAATGCTACAAAACAGGTGTTTTTTGTTGTTGTTAAACATTTAGTAGCACACATAACACTGCACAGGCTTCTTGAGGGATCTGAAAGACCTTGTGAAATGCAGTATGGCAGTAGGCAGAGCTTTTCAAACTTTACTGTTGTTGTTACATCCATGAACACATGACAGATGATGTTTAGGTGCAGGATACACTGCCGAATGTGGCATAGAGAATTTGGGCAGTGGGTTATGTGTAACTCCCAGCCGTATCAATCCTACCTTTCTTTTCCTCTTTGGAAAACACTCCTAAAAGATTCTTACCTACTTTCTCTCCTCTACCCCTTATCTGGTCATGTCCCACTGTCCTTCGGTATCAATATGAGCAACTCTAACTTTTGAAGCCCTTCCCAAGCCCCAGCTGAGGGTGGGTCTTCTTGCTGTGTGATTTCACAGCATACCATTTATCTAACTCCCTGTTAGTGATGATTACATTTGTTCCATGATCTGCCTTTTCCTTCTGTCTTGTTCATCAGGGTTTTCCCAGGGCCTAACTAACTGCCTTACATGTGCCTGGTACTCAGTAAGTGCTGTTTGAATGAATGAAGTGTAAAAAAGATATATTATTTTCATGTATCCTTTGATTGGTCCTAATTTATATAAAATAGCCAAAATTTTGCTATTTTAAAAGTTTAAAAGTTCTAACTTTGAAAAAAGAACTTTTTATAAAAAGTTACACTTCATAATTGATCATGGGAAACCATCTGAGAGCCGTTGTTCTGGTAGAAAGAGTAAGACGTCACTCCAATAGCACTTCGGTTGGTCACTCTGTCATCTTGGAAAAGCTACTTAAATTCTGAGTTGATGTGAGAGTGAAGAGCCTTTCTGGGCCAGGGTTAGGCTTAAATAAATACATTTTATCTCATTCTTAGTTTTCTCATTTGGAAAATGGTGATAATTCGAATTATCTACTGTCTTGGAATAGTTACAGCTACTCAATAATATAAATTTTTTAAAAAAAAATTACAAGTGTCTATATAAATTTAAAGTGCTTTTACCATTAGAGTCAATATTATTATAAAATAAAGTTAAAATAAAGTTTGTAGGAAAATCAAATCCAGCTTGAGTATTGACTCAATCAGGAAACAAAAAACAGAGTTTTGTTTGCAACATAGATGGTAGCTAGGGTTCTTTAACTAGTTTTTATAACTTCGAGATAAGTGGGAAAATAGTGGAGTTGGGGCAGATATAAAGGGTTTGGTGTTTATCAGATTCACATCTGTTACATTGTAAAGCACCATCATTCAGTGTTAGCCACATGTATAATTTTAAGTTTTCTGGTAGCCACATTTTGAAAAATAAAAATAGACCCGCCTGGGCAACTTGGCGAGACCTCATCTCTACAATAAATCAAACAATAAGCCGGGCATGGTAGTGCGAGCCTGTAGTTCCAGCTACTCAGAAGGCTGAGGCGGAAGGATCGCCGGAGCCCAGCAGGTCGAGGCTGTGGTGGCCGGGAGCGGCCACTGCACTCCAATCTGGACGACAGAGTGAGACTCCAACTCAAAAAAAAAAAAGAAACAAGTGAAATGTATTTTAATATACCTTATTTAACAAAATGTCAAAATATTATTTCAACATGTAAGCATTATATAAATCATTAATGGAATGGTTTACATTTTTAAAAATGTTATTATGCCTTTGAAATGAAGTATATTTTACCCTTACAACATATCTCGACTCAGAGTCACCACGCTGCAAGTGTCCAATAGCCACATGTGTTTAGAGGCTACTGCACTGGACCGGCGCAGGCCGAAAGTATGGAATGAACTCACTTCTAAGTCACTTAAGCTTTGCACTGACCCAGGGATATTGATACAAGTGGTGCTGAAAAGAAAGCCATAGTTACTTTGTATGTACTTGAAACTGTTTGAACTGAAATATTAGGTAGTAGTTGATTTGCTCATAAAAATGACACTATAACATAAATTTCTTTTAAGCAGGTTACACTTAACTGGCCCAGGCTACAAATTCTTATAGTACAGGACCAATCAAGGTATCTCACAGAATTTCTTGCTCTGAATTTCTTCCAAGACAGGGTCAATACCAGCTTTGTGTGATTTGGTGTGTGTGTGTGGGGGGGGGGGGGTGATGGGGTAGGAGGCGAATGGAGACCAATAAACTGTGCTTTTGTCTTAAATGCTTAAGTAAATGAAATAAAATTATGCACACACCAATGATCAAGATTGATTGTTGATCCAGGCCAACTCCATTAGCTCTCTAACCTTTCATTAAACAAGCAGAGTGCTCATTTATTCAGGAAATATTTACAGAGCAGCCACCCTCTGCCCAGCGCTGTATCAGGCCCTCAGGGTTCAATGGTCAAAACACACACTCAATCCTTGATCTCACCCGCCAAGGCTAAGTCCTAAGGAATCAGGAGAAATAAGGGCTTGTCCTCAGGGAACTTGCAGTCTAGATGGGAAGGAGAGATCATACAGAAAAGCACAAGATAAAGTTTAAGAGTTTCAGAGTAGAGAAATTACAGAATATAAAATTCTCATAAGAGAAAGGACCTTCAGAAACATTAATTTCAGCCAAGTTCAGCGAACACACATCAGAAAGCCACACAAATCATCCCATGCTTCCCTGCCACATCAAGCTCCTAGAAGGAGAGTTGGGGGGATGGATTTCAGTGGCAAAACGATGTTTAATTCTGGGTTTTGCCACCTGCTAGTTCACATTTACTACTTTTGTCACCACAAATTAAACAAGCTAGTGTTTACTTAGTCAACTCACTTGTGTCTCACTAGGCAAATGACTACCTTTCCATTCTTCAGCTTTTTCACCTGGAAAATGGGGCCAGTCTCAGCCTCCCAGGCTTGTGGTGAGAATTAACTGGAATAAGTAAAATATTCACTATAGAGCCTAGCACAGGATGAATGCTCGAGACATGTTAGCTCCCGTGATGATTAATTATCATCCTTGAGTCTTTGCCCATGCTGCTCCCTTAAGAATTCTGCCTATGGGAAAATCTCATATGTATGTATTTTTAAATTTAGCCCACATGCTCCCTTCCAGGCTCACTTGGGTGGAGTTTGCAATTGCCTCAGAACTCCATTCAGTTCATAAGGATGCACATATTATGTTGTGCAGTAGCTATTTATTTAAACACTAGTGCTCAGAGGCAGCGTTATGAGATAGGACTTGAGAACACAGGTCTGAGGTCTAAGAGACTCTCTTCCAAGATCCTGATGACAACCACTCTCTTCCAAGCTGGATGACCTTGGGCAAGTTACTTTCCCTAAGCCTTAACTCCTCATGTACAAATTCATGTAAAAACCTACCTCCCAGGGTTGCCAGAAATGTTTAAAGAAAATGGTATATACCTCAAGACTGTAGCATGTTGCCTGGCACAAAAGAAGAGTCAAATGATAAGGGTCAGACCATGAACTAAATGGCTCCAAGGGCCTGCAGACATGGCCTCTGTTCACTCTTGCCTTTGTCTTGTTCACTCTACTCTTTGCTTACTCTGCTGTCTAGCACACTGGCCTCTTTTCTACTTCTCAGATGTGCCAGGCCCTTCCAGCCTGAGAGCCTCTGCCCTGGCTGTCCCTCCTGCCAGGGACACTCTTCTTCTGGTTTCCCCATGGTTGGTGTTTCAGGGTTCTGCCAGCGTCTTCCAGGAAGGTCTTCCCCAACCAGTCAGTCTACAGCAGTGTTTCCCAAGCTAATCTCTGCCACGTTGTCCTGAACCCTGTTATCACAGTCAGCACTTGTCTTCTCTAAGATTAGCTAATTTAATTGAATTGTAATGTGCATGTAGAAAAATATATGTTATGAGCACTGGGTGTAAGGAATTCTCACAAAGTGAACTTTCGCAGGTAACCAACTCATATCAAGAAAAAGAATATCATCAAGACTCCGGAAGCTCTTGCATGTTGCATTGCCCCACTCCAAAGGTGACACTAGCCTAACTTCTATTATCGTAGATTAGTTTTATCTGTTTTTGGACTTAATATCAATGCAGTCATATATGATGAGACTCATCCATGGGGTAGGAGTAACAATAGCTTATTTATCTTCATTGCTAAGTAGTATTACATTGTATGACTCTACCGCAATTCACTCATTTTCCTGTTGATGTACATTTGGGCCTTATTTATTTTAAAATTGTGTTCACTTTTCATTACCTACGTCTCCACAAGAATGTATGTTTCACAAGTGTAAGAAATTGTCTGTCTTGTTTACCGCTGTACTTCTAGTACTTGGCACATGATGACTCTAAACAAATACTTGTTGAATGAATAGATAAACTTACTGAGGGCTTAATATATACCAGGCACAGTATTAGGCTCTGGAGATATAATATGACCAAGACACAATCTTAGCACTTAAGTCTCTTATAGTTTAGTCAGCGGTTACATATTTATCTTTGACTTAGCATTCTTTGCTAATTGCATGAGTGAATGAAAACCTTCTTTAGAAGCTCATAAAAACAGCTAGTCTAAGAATCAGTCTGTGGGACAGAGTTTATCTCTGGGTAATAGTTAACTGGCCTAGATAGGATTAAACCCAGAAGGTGACCTTGCATGAACATACTAAAATAATTGGCCCAGAGTGGCTGACAGTACAATGCTAAATAAACAAATGGGCTTCAATGAGCAGCTTTACAGAGAGAACTTTCCTAAAATAGAAGTTCATCTGAAAGCATTTAATATGTATAGAAACCACTTGTGCATCAAGGTCAGAATTCAGAATTGCAGTAACAAATTCCAAGAACAGAAAACCTGAAAAGATGAAAGGTGATTATTGCACAAGAAAGTGCTACAGCAGCATTTGCAAGAACTATTTAAGCATACTTGGTTCAGTCTACCTCATTAACCAAGTCCTGAAAATTCTCACTGCATTTTGGGCATTCTGCAGCATTCTGGAGAAGGATGAAATGGGATCTACAGTGAAGAGAAAAACCGCATGTTCATAGAGTTGGTCTCAGGGGAGGCAATGTTGAAGTCAGAGCAAGCTTAAGCCAAATGCTCACTTTACTGAGAGACCTTGGGCAAGTAGTTAACTTTGGGTTTTTCCTCTGGAAATAGGGATAGTGCTATCTACTTCAAAGAGTTTTTGTGAGGACTAGAGTTTTTGTGAGGACTAGATAATATATGTGAGGTACATAGCATAGTATCTAGCATAGAGTAAGCACTCAGTTCATAATAAAAACAATGTAGGAAGCATTATTGCTATTATTTGGTTTTCCTTTTCTCCTTTTACTAATCTTTTTATCTCCTTTCAATGCTCTTTTTTGCTTAGTCTTCTGAAGTTACATTGGGGTATTCCTTATGCCCTTCTTCTCTGGCCCTTTCATTTTTGAGGCTGCAATGCCAAATACACCTTTTCTTTTTCATTTTTTTTTTTTTTCAAATATGGGTGGCCATGTGACAGAGGCAGAAAACTATTGGTGGTCTTCTGGAGAAATGTTTGAAATCCTCATAAAAAGGAGCACATTTCGTGGTATAGCCATTTCCTTTTGTGCTGCCTCCTTCTGCTGAGAATGCAAATATATTATCTAGAGCAGGGGTCCCCAAACCCTGGGCCACAGACTAGTACTGGCCCATGGCCTGTTAGGAACTGGGCTGCACTGCAGGAGGTGAGTGGCAGGTGAGCGAGTGGAGCTTTATCTGTATTTACAGCTGCTCCTCATCACTCATATGACCACCTTAGCTCCATGTTCTGTCAGATCAGTGACAGCATTAGATTCTCATGGGAGTGCAAATCCTATTGTGAACTGTGCATGTGAGGGATCTAGGTTGTACAGCTCCTTTTCACAATCTAATGCCCTGTGATCAGAGGTAAAGCTGAGGAGGTGATGTTAGCAGTGAGGTTTGACTGCATATCCCCCCACCTGGTCCATGGAAAAATTGTTTTCCATGAAATTGGTTCCTGATGCCAAAAGGCTGGGGGCTGCTGGTCTGGGGCCATGGTGTCTATCTTGTGATCATTTAGCAAAAGCTAAAAGCATCACAGAGATGTTGGTCCTTACATTTTTGAGTGACTGAACAAATGTTTGTAAACAACTCTTTGACTTTCCCATTATGTGAAAAAAATAAATCCCTACTTGTTCAAGCTACTGTGTGTTTTCTCTTACTTGCAACTAAATGCTTTATGGGCTCTAGGTATGAAAAAAAGCATATTAAGTAAGGTGCTTGTTGGTTAATATGCCTCCTATCACAGCAGCAACTGTATCAGAAAAGAAGGAGGAAGTAATGCTCACCCCAAAAGAAGGAATCTAGAATGGTAGCATTCTAAACATTGGCAATAGGGAGTAGAAAATTGTCTTTGGGTGTATGAAGATGTTCTGATTATACATATAGTTGAGGTCTTCTCTACTTAAAATATAATGTCAGCATTGCATATTGCAATATAATAATATGAGCTATGCATTTTATTTTAGAAAAGAAATCATTATCTGGAAAAAAGAGGGGTTTTAAAAACTCTTCTTTATTGTAGAAAACTGGCAAAAGTATAAAAACAAGTGCTTTAAAAATAATCAGTTAATTCAGAGAGATTAGGGCAATGTTTATTCAATTCCTTTTCCTTGATGATATCAAACATTTATATAAGGCAATACATTTTATTCACAAATAAAATGTCCTCTTCCTACAATCAGATCAAAATATTTTCTACCCTAAATGAAGTCTTACTTTCAGGAAATTTAGAAGCTATATCATCTTAATCAAATATTTATTTACATAAAATTCTTCTTACCTTTTATGTTTTATATATATTTATATAACATACTCTGAAAAGATATTTTAAATGAGTTTTATTCATTTGGCTTGAGAAAGAAATCAAATTGAGAGACTTCATCATGGAAAAATATGAATGGCTAATTCTGAAATGGAAGCTGAAGAGGCAAAAAAGTATTGAAGGTGGGAAGAGTTATGATGAAGTTGTAAGCCTGAACTTCCCTTTGGAATGTGGTTTCCCAAAATTCAACTATTCAAGTAATTCAAATATTGAAGTAATAATTCAATTATGAAAGTTTATCTTCATGAGAATGCCTTCCCTAATTATATTATTTTTAATTTTTGCTTTAAATTTATTTCAAATCACTTCATTTTTTACTATATCTTATTCTAAGCAATAATATCTGTGAAATCACAGACTTTATGTACTAGCTATAGTTAAAATAGATATGCTCCAGCCTCTTGCATAAGTCTACCACATTTTAGGAAGTAATTCTTCAGAAAAAAATGTAAAAACCTGCTATTTATAAAAAGTTCTTGATCATTTAAAAAAATTTAAGGCAGTAGCTGAATATCTTTAAGTTAATTACTACTTTAAAAATTAACTCTTAAGTTTTAAATTATTAAATACTAGAAAGAACAATCAGTCCTGTTAATCCTAAAGACCTATTTGGGCAGGAGAGAAAGATATAAGATGGCCACATGATACTACCACAAAGAGTTCAATGACCTAAAGGAAAGTGAACTTGGAGACAGAATTTGAGCATTGAGATGAAATTTTATCAGAAAAAAAATTATCTAGTAGAAGAGGAAAAAATAGGAAAAATGCATCTAGAGGATGAGTCAGATTGAAGGTGGAATGAGAGGAAGAAAAGAATCAAAGGGGAGAAAAAGAAGAGAAGGAGAAGGAGGTCTACATTTTACTCCTACACCCATATAGCATCTTAAAAGTTGTCTTTTACTAGGACAAGTAGTCTACCTTTGAACCCATTGATTACAGTCTTTAAAAAATAAGAATATGGAGCCGGGCTTGGTGGCTCAGCCTGTAATCCCGCACCTTTAGGAGGCTGAGGTGAGTGGATTGCCTGAGCCCACGGGTTCGAGACCCGCCTGGGCAGCGAGACCTCATCTCTACAATACAACAAAAAATCAGCCGGGTGTGGTAGCGCATGCCTGTAATTCCGGCTACTTGGAAGGCTGAGGCGGAAGGATTGCCGGAGCCCAGCAGGTCGAGACTGCTGTGGCAGGGAGCAGCCACTGCACTCCAGTCTGGGTGACAAAGTGAGACTCCAACTCAAAAAAAAAAAAAAGAGAATATGTTTTTCTAATTTGGAGGCACCCAGGCGTATTCCCTTAGATTCTTCTGACAGGTAGTCAAATAAGGAGTTTTAGACCCAAAGGCCTAATTAAGAGTTTACATGTTGCCAATTTTTGGTTTCAAGTTTCCTTACACTCTTAAAAATTATTGAGGACTTCAAAAAGATTTTGTTTTATACAAGTTGTATTATATCTATGAACACATACTGTAGTAAATATTAAAACTGGGAAGTCTAATATATTTATTAATTCATTAAAAATAACAATAATAAACTAATTGCATGTTAACCTAAATAACCTAAAATAAGGAATATTTTAATAGCCTTTTCAGATAACTGTGCATAGTCTTCCTTGATACTACACCAAAGCTCAAGTGGTGGTATTTTCTTTAAAGTTAGCTGCAGTATAAAATTGGAAATCCTATCAATGAACTTTTTATGCTTGATTACATTAAAATCCATTGGTCTATCTTGCTCTTTGAAGAATCTTTCACTTATGCATTTTTAAAAAATCATACATTGGTCATATCAAACTATTCAAATATTCTAAATGTTAACATTTTATTTTACAGTATGTAAAAATCATACTTCTTAATGTCACCATTGATATCATCAAAAAGTCTTTAGGTATCAAGAAACTGTCCAGCTTATGTTGGTGGACTGAAATCTCAAATTTTGTCATTGGCAAAAAATACTGTCAGTTGTTTTTCTTGATAGCAACCTCCCTCCATTTATTTTCTAGAAAAAAATCTGCAAAATACCTAAATTTGTCTGTTAGCTTTTTTTTTTTCAAGTTAAAATAGCATTTCATTTAAAAAAAAAAAATCTAGCATGGTTGACAACTCAATCATACAAGTTCCTTCCCATGAGAACACCATTGTCCTTCGATATACAGGCTAAGTGCTGTATATGTGCTTTTATTTTCATTATATAGAATATTAAAGGGAAGATAGGCAAGGATCAAAATTTAATAAAATAACAAACCTTACTGCTTCATCAAGAAAAGAATTCAGTGGAGTTGCAAGTCTTTAGCAGTGAGTGTGTGGCTGTGAGGAATACAGTGAATACTAGTACAGTTTGGCACAGCTGCCTTGGTTTGTGCAGTCTTACTTACCATTGCTTTTGCACCATTATTGCAAGGATTAACACAGTGAGGAAAAACAGCAGATCATGTCTTAGTATTATTAGGAAAATCACCTTGCAGTCCCCCGGGGCATATAGACTACATGTTGACAATGACTGATCTAGTGAATCAACAGAGCTGACCAGCTACTAATGCCACAGAGCAGTTAGGAGGAGAGTGGTAGGGTATAATATTGAGAGCAGAGCATAAGAATAGAATAGGCAAGAAAAGAGCATTGCACAGGGCCTTGCATGCCACCATGAAGAGTTGGGATTTAGTTCAAAGTATGACGGGAAACCGTTGACATGTTTTGTATGGAACAGTGACATGATTTAAAAGCATGCAAAATCAGGAAATGGGTTGAGTCCTGGGGGTCAGAATCCGCAGAATGTTTCATGCAATCTGTAACACCTGAGGAGAGGAGGGTCCTGAATAGTTAATTACTACTTAAAAAATTAACTCTTAAGTTTTAAATTATTAAATACTAGAAAGAACAATCAGTCCTGTTATTCCTAAAGACCTATTTGGGCAGGAGAGAAAGAAAGATATAAGATGACCACATGATACTACCACAAAGAGTTCTATAACCTAAAGAAAGGTGAACTTGGAGACAGAATTTGAGCAGGAGAGATTAGTGTCTCTCAGTTTGCAGAGGCAGGACTATCTGGGAAAAGAGGAAGGAGGAAGGTAGGGATCATGAGAGACCAGGAGGGCATTCTAGGGTGGAGGTACAAAATGAGTGAGGAAAGAGAGATGAGAGAATGTAGGACCTGTGTGGAGAACACAGCAAGAATCTCTTTTGTCAATTTATAATCTATACCCTGCTGACTCAAAAACCAAGGATTAGAGGCAGCTCTCAGTATGAGCAGGTACAACAAGGCACTCCAAAAATAGAGTCATAACTACCGGAAATGAAATAGCAGATAGTTCCATTTGGCTGGAGCCCAGATTAAAAAGACCAGCACAGCAACATATGAAGTCACCAAACACCATCTTGGGTCTTGTGAGGTTTAATAGTGAACTTATCAGTAGCAATTATTTCCAGAGAAAAAAACTGAATAAAATCTGATGCAATCTATGTATAGGTTATGCATGACTCTTTAATGTAACATCTCACAAACTGTGACCATGAGCTTCACTGTAATTGATTTAGATAAGAACCTTGACTTGTCAATCATGAGCAGGGAAAGAAGGTTCAAGTGACCAGCAGTACTTTTCGGGGATGGAGGGGGTGGGAGGGTGGGGCTGGAGGAATGTGGAGACCCTGACTGGATCCAGAATGGCCGAGAGAAGAAATGAGACCAAGTCATTCTGAAGGTGACCTGCAACTGGGACATGAGAAAAAACAAGTGCAAACCCTAATGTAAACTAATCATGTATCAGTATTGGCTGGCTCATTATTTGTAACAAATATATCAGGTGAATTCAAGGTGTTAATAATAGGGGAATCTGTGTTATGGGGAGGGGGTATAGAGAATAGATGGGGGCTCTCTGTATTTTCTGCTCTAAAAAATAAAATGTATTAGTTAAACACACAGACGCATACATATATATACATGCAAACTGAGATCTTCTATAAAGGGAACCAAATATAGCAGCACACACACTGCAGGCCTAGCTAAGAATGTCCAAGGGAAAATAGAAAATCCTGCCATTCTAGCTTGTCCTGAAGCTCAGAAGCAGCAGAGAGAGTAAAAGGTCACAGTGTTTGTGAGTTCCATTGTCCAATGTCTTAACATTTTACGGCAACATGAGACAGCTGGATGACACAGGTTTTAGATACCTTTGTGCATACACAAATGAGTTCTGGCTCATTAAAATGATACTTATCATTGACTCAATTCTCCCCCTGTGATTTTATATTATTGATAACTTAAAGACATCAGCAATTTAATTACTCTTGCTCCATTTGACAGAGAAATAGTTTCGGTTCCTCTTAGAAGCAGCAGAGAGGACGAACTCCCTTCAAACTGACCGAGACCACTTGTACTATCAACAGACAAGCAGTGTCTATTTTATGCATTGGTAAGCATGAGGCGATACTTCATGTACTATTACTGAAATAATTTTGAGGAAAGCTTTTTTTCCCCTGTAATATTTGTCTGTAATTGAAACACAATAAACTTTTTATGCTGTATCTAGAACATTGCCTCTATGGTTGGTTAATAATAGTTCTAATTTCATTTTTTTTGCTATTAATGCTATTTAAAAACCTCTCTTGTCTTCTTTCCTTACTTTCTCCATTTGGCAAAACCTTACTTGTCTATCAAAATGCTATTTCAGATCACTTCTCTCTGATGGCTCTTCCTGGCCCCTGAATGATACCTCCTTTGTTAGAACTCTCTCACCTTTGACATAGCATTTATTACTGTATTGATGTAAAGCATGAACTTTAATGTCTGTCTTGCATTAGCATTATCCACGAAGCTTGCAGAAAATATTGATGCCTGTGGACTCACCACAGACCCACTCACTTAAAATGTCTGGGGATAGAGATCCAAGAATGTACAAGTATAGAAACTTCACAAGCATTTCTGATGCACAAAGTTGAGTGAGCCACTGCTAAAGATGCTAATTAAATAAACTGAACTGCATTATATTTTTATAAAAGATTAAATGTATTTTCTATTCTCTTTAGCATGAGTTGAATACGCTGCAACTTCTATATGTGAACTAGAGAGTAGATTCTATACTAACCTAGAACTCAGTAGATGGTACAGGAAAGCAGATTTAGGGGTTACATAAGGATGAACTATTATTTGGAACTCTTTAAAAGTGAAATAGGTTGCCATTTGATGCAGTTCTTGTCATTGAGAGGATTTGCTTGTTGAGAAGGGATTCATCGTTGAACTAAGAACTAAATAGATGATGTGGCCCCTTGTACTTAAAATGTAAAATACTTTGTTACACATGAGATTCTTCCAAACAGAAAAATTACCTAAAACTTGAAAATACAGGCTAGCTATATGGTGAGACACTATCTCTTTAAAACAAAATTTAAAATTAGTCAGCCATGGTGGTGTATAGTTCCAGATACATGGGAGGATGAGGCAGGAGGACCACTTGAGCCCAGGAGTTGGAGGCTTCAGTGATCCATGCACTCACTGCACCACTGCACTCCAGCCTGGACAACAAAGTGAGATTCATCTCTAAAAAATAAATAAATAAAGTTAAAAAGAACTTGAAAATACAGATAAAAGATGAATGTGTCACCTTTTTTGATAAAGGGCATTGTCTAACAAGCCTGCCCAGCGATCATCTCATTCTCCAGAAAAATTAGTTTTTTTTGGCTTACTTTTTTCAATTGATTAGGGTCCAGACACTGTGAAGCTAGAAGTTATAGAATATTGATAATTTGCAAGTGATTTCCAATCTGGTAGAAAAAAAGATAACCCCCAAAGTTACAGCTTCATTGAACTAAAGAACATTAACTGATTTTAAATATAACTTAGCAAATGTATTTTAGCATTCCTTTGCTGGCTGGCTATATAAATCTCTCACTCTCTTCTGCTCTTTGATCCAACTTCTCCATCTTGCTAGTGCCATTAATGAGTTAAACAAGTCTTTGATAACTGCTTATTATATATTTACATGAAAGTCAAGTCTTTTACTTGTGAAAAGTATACTTTGACATTTTATATAGAACTTACAGGGCCAGGCTCGGTGGCTCAGCCTGTAATCCCGCACCTTGGGAGGCTGAGGTGAGTGGATTGCCTGAGCTCGCGGGTTCCAGACCCGCCTGGGCAACTTTGTGAGACCTCATCTTTACAATAAATAAAAAAATTAGCCAGGTGTGGTAGCGCATGCCTGTAGTTCCAGCTACTTGGAAGGCTGAGGTGGAAGGATCTCCGGAGCCCAGCAGGTCGAGGCTGCAGTGGCCAGGAGTGGCCACTGCACTCCAGTCTGGGCGACAGAGTGAGACTCCAACTCAAAAAAAACACAGAACTTCCAGGGTTTGGCAGTTAAGTGCTATTCAATAAATTGTTAGTCCTTATCTATCTCTCAGGACTCAGTTTCTATATTTATTTATTTCTTTTAGTTGAGCTGACGCTCTTAGGGTCCAATCTGCTTCATGATCTGTGACTCTCTGGTTGCTAATGTGAATGAGACCTATTGAGATAAGCAACAGCTCTGTGCAGGAGATGTGTTTTCTGAGGTGACAGGACACACATTCCTGTATTCACATAAA
The DNA here is from genome assembly GCF_000164805.1 of Carlito syrichta. NCBI lineage: Eukaryota > Metazoa > Chordata > Mammalia > Primates > Tarsiidae > Carlito > Carlito syrichta. The sequence continues at coordinate 57,368 of NW_007225430.1, forward strand.
ACACAAATGGGAGGCTTGTCCCAGGGCAAATTCCACAATCTCTCTCAGAAATGTCTGCTGCCCTGAGGGCTCACAGCAGACAAAACTACCAGCTCTTTTGCTGCCAGATATAAGAGCAGTCAATCACTGGAAGGAGAGACTTGAGGCCATGTCAGGACGTGTATTCTATTGACATATTCTCTATTGACACACTCCCAGTTAGAAATATGGAAGCCACTCCCACACAAACCTCCTTTCAAGAGTAAGTGGCTTTGAAGTTGGAAATGGAAGCCCAGAGAAGGGTAGAAGTGCTGAATCAGTCTTCTGGGCCTCTGACATATCAGCAGAGAAGGGACAATATCATACTGAACATCTAGCATGGGCAGCCAAGAATTCTGGAGTAGAAATAGAAAGGGAGCAAAGTGAGGCAAGTCTTCTGAAGAGAGCAAGTTAAAGTCTGCTTGGTGGGCAGGGAGAGAAAACTGGTCCTGGGACATGCCAGTGATTATGTGGAGAGGGTTGGGGGAAGCTGGCAGTTGGAGTGATTGAAGATGTTTCAGGGAAGCCAGTACCAAAAACCAACCAGATAACAAGCTGGCAGGGGTGATACAGATGTTGCATATTCCAAGTCTGCCTCTCAAAAACCAGCTTTGGAAGCTAACCTCTTTAATTTTTTAAAAATAATAAAGAATGAGAGTAGGCCTTGCTTTTTCCACTTTACTGCAATTCATCATTTGCATTTGGTTCCCAGAGCCCTCACAATTAGATTGAGACTTTTGAGTTCTAAGAAGCTTTTTTTGTTTGTTCATTTTTGGTTTCATCCAGGCTGGAGTGCAGTGGTGTAATTACAGCTCACCACAACCTTGACCTCCTGGGTTCAGGTAATGCTCCCACGTCAGCCTCCGGAGTAGCTAGGACAACAGGTGTACACCACCATACCTGGCTAATTTTTTTATTTTTCATTTTTGTAGAGACAAGTTCTTGCTATACTGCCAAGGCTGGTCTTGAACTCCTGGGCTCAAGTAATCCTCCTGTCTCAGCCTCTCAAAGTGCTGGGATTACACATGTGTCTGGCCCTAAGAAGCTATTTTGAAAAGCTAAATATCAATTTCTAGTCATTCATTCACTAATGTTCCCCCAACCCATACTCAGTTGACATCTGCTCCACTGAGACATCTGGACTTTTGGTAAGGCATCATTCTGAAACGTTAGTTGAAAATGTCTGGAGAAAGGAAAAGATATCCAAAGGTGGAAGACACAAAAGAAATGCAAGAAAGAATAAAAAGATACTTTTTCTTCTTGGTAGAAGGTAGGCTCTCATGAAGTATTCTAAAGTTTAACAACAGCACTTGCTGTTCAAATTCCTGAAGCCCAAATTCATCCCTTCATTTATCCATCCATCCATCCATCCATCCATCCATCCATCCATCCATCCACTCACCCACCCATCCACACACACTTGTTCAACTACTTATTCAGCATCACTATGTCTCAAGCATTGTTCCAAGCACTGATAATTCAGTGAGTTAAAAAGCAAAAAATCTTGCCATCTTGGAGCTACCATTCTAGTTGACACTCACAATGCTCAGTGGATGATACACATTCACACCCAACATTTTGCTTAGTGTGTAATTTTTAAAAGAAGTAAATTATGACTCAGTTTTCCATGAAGCCACCAAAGGGAAAAGTAGCTTCGTAAATCAAATTTGGCCATGAAGGATGGTCAAATTTCTTTCTCTAGGATGATGTAAAGAGTTTGAAGAGCAGAGGTATTAGATTACCTGGGAGCTAAACCCTGGATTGGAGGAAAAGTTTTCTCTAGTGCATAAGCATTAGGATCTTAAGAATTCTGCATATAGTCCAGAATATTATCTATTTAATAATAGCATTGTACACCCCTCCAGAAAATCTTCATGGTTCTAGAACAAACAAAAATATGTGGCTCTCCTTGTACATGTGTGACCTAAGTGATTAGTCTGAGACCTCAGTGTGCAGTCTTAATGATGTTGTTCTCTCTGTGCCCTGGTAAAACCCCAACTCTAGCTTCAAGCACAGTTAGGAACAGGGTACATCAACTTAGCTTTTATTTTTAATATCAAGAAATTCTATTTTTTCCTTTTACAGTACCAAGTTTTAAAAGACAACTTTCTAAAATGCTGAATTTATCAAATAATAGTAAACAAAGACTCTTCCTTATTTTTATTTATCTGCAGCTCAGATCAGTAGTACCACTAAAACAAAATGATATAATTCCAGGCCTGATGCTTCAGGTGTCCTGGTAAAACAGAGAGACAGCAAATATAAACCTTGGCTCTGAAGCTAAACAACAACACTGAACTTGAATCTCAACTTAGTCATGTGACCTGAGGCAAATTCCTTAATCTTTCAGACACAATTATAAAGCTAAAGGAGACAAGCTAAAACAGATATGTGCACAAGCCTATTTGTTAAAGTATTGCTTATCATAGCAAATGCCCATTGCTGTGTACCGGTTAAATAAACTACAGTGTCTCCACACAGTGGAGTACTCTACAACTATAAAAATAAATGGAAAATAGCTTTAGACACTGATGTGGAATGACCTCCTGTATTGCTAATTTAAAAATATGAGGTGGGAAAATACATGTGTAGGATAGTACCATTTATCTAAGAGAGAAGGGGAGAAATACACACACATGTACACACATACACCCACAAACACATACATGTTTGTTTATACGTTAAAAATGGAAGACAAACCAAAGCTTCAAATGAAATTATTCCTAGAGTGTGATCTCTGAATATCATTTCCCACGAAAATTGGCCAGGATTTCTTGTAACAATGGCTGATTCCCTGAGGCATGAAATGTAAGTGATGATCCTTATCAGAACCAAGTAAAAAAGGCTCCTAATTGCCACAGATGGCTTGAAAATCAATAAAAATAATGACCACATAGGATGTGATGTCAAATATATTTAAATCATAATATTATTCACAAAACAAGACAAAACACACAATTGGTCACCTTCCAAGGATGGTAAGGCACAAACACATTATTTTGATAATATAAGAATCAAGCTTTTTGTGTGTGTGCATACTGTATGAATTATATCTTAGTAAATACAAAATTGATGAAAGAAATTTTCACTTTATAAACTTCTTCCAGCTAATACATGAAAAAAGAATGATATACTATTACCCTATTGTAACCCTCAATAAAATAATGGATCTAGGCAATTGTCACCGATGGCTATTAAGACAACCCAAAGAGAGAGAACTAGTTATTATGTGACTACTGATGAAAGTACAAATACTGCCTCTGAGATAATCTTGTGAATAATCAAATATTAATGTGATAATCACTGAATCCTATTACCAATTTAAGGAGGAGTAGAGAGGACCATTTTAACAGACTGTGGGAAATTCCCCAAGACAAAAGACCTGGTATCGTCAAGAAAAAATTACAAGCAAAAAATAGGGAGAGAGGAAATCTGTATTTTAAAAGATACATAAGAATCATATCAATCAATTACAATGTATAGACTTTATATGGAATGTGATTTGAATACTTGACTAAAAAATATTTGTGCAATCTTTGGGAAAGTTGGAAGTCAATTGGATATATAATAACATTAAAGAGTTACTGTTAACTTTTCAGATGTAATAATGATACCATGGGCTGTTTGAAAAACAGGTCCTTATATTTTTGAGATTCATATAAAATATTTATGGATATAATAATTTTTTGTCTGGAATTTGCTTTAAAATAATTCAGTACAGGACACGGGAGCATAAATGAAACAGACTGACCATAAAGTGATCATTAATAAGCGAGGTGATGGGAATATGAGTTTGTTATAATAACCTCTCTACTTGTATATATACATTTGCTATTTTCATAACTTAGAAAGAGCTTTTAAAAAGTTAGTGAATATACTAACCTTGGTGGGGGTGACATTTGGGTCAGAGGCAGGTCTATTTACAGCAACTTAACTTTTCATCATAATCATGCTTAGTCTCAACCTCCTTACGCCGTAAGTTTCATAAGCTTGTACTGTACTTCAAATATTCTGAAAACTGTTTTTTGAATGTCACAAGGCTTTTGCCTTGTAGAATTTTTTTTTGATTGATACCAATGGACCCTTCTTATAGAATTGTGGTATTTACCTAGTTCACAATGGTGAGATCTCTGATCATACCCCAAACTGAGAGAATGCAATGTGATGCTATTAAAGACCCATCAGCTTCCCTCTTCCCATCCTTGGTTAGGGTGGTTAAGTTGATGATGATAAGAAGATAAACACAAGTAGAAAAATGGCAGAATCAACACTTCTTTTGTTCCTCATTGACCATTGTATGAGGTTAAAAATGAAGATGAGTTCTTCAAATCTGTCAAGAGGTCAGCCCTTACCAAGGCAAAATTACGAGGAAAAATACTTAATATATGGATCATCATCATTAACAATCAACCATGCCCTATTCATACTGTTTTTTGAGACATTAGTAATGATGTCTTAAAGCCACCACAATTAGCAAGACATAAAAAACTAAGCATTTAGGACATAAGGACAAACTCTTTTTTAAAAAACTGATGTTATGCAGAGAGCAATGTGAAAGTAGACACTGTTTTTGGAAATGATCTTTCATTGTGTTGATTTAAAGATGTATCCATATATTTGATGTGTTTATAAAAATCTGTTTAAAGTATTTTAAACAATCTTATAAACCTGATTAATTAGCTTCCCACTGTTTTGAACAAAGAGGCTTTCAAGAAAATTAAAAAAAGAAAGATGTAACATGTTTTGTAGTATCAAAACAATAGATTGATATTGGAAAAGACAGCAATTTACTAGCAGGTTTTAAAAATATCTTTCCACAATTGGTGGGCAGAACTGAAACCTGGATATCTTGATTCCAAAAGCAAAGCTAGTGATGCCTGTCTTCTGTTTTTGACCTAACAATCTTTCTGAAGCATCTTTTCCAATTAGGCCTTTGAGTAACTAATCCACAGTGCATTAAACAAAAATGTTCAAAAACACTAAAGTATGTTCAAGCATTTTAATTAAAAAATTGTCATTTTCTTTTCATGAGAGCAAATCTTTCATACCATCAATAAATGTAATCAAAATATTATTTCATCTTTAGTTCATCCTCTTAAATGTAGACTTTATATGTGTGTGTGTGTGTGTGTGCGTGTGTGTGTGTGTGTGTGTGTGTGTGTGTGTACAAAGTATATTAGCATAGTACTAGTTATTAATAAGTATAAAAAAAGGAGTGTCCTGGAAATGTTCTACTGGTAACATGTATGTTCAAAAAAGTTTGGAGACAATGAATATAGTGATTAAGGGTCTTCATTTTGGTATCCAACTGCTTAAGTTTGAATTCTGAATCCATTATGGCCTTGGAACAATAGCTTGACTTCTCTAAGCCTCCATAAAGTCTATAAAATAGGTATATCAATAATATCTTCATTGTGATTGTTCTAAGGATTAAATGCAATAATGCGTAAAGTTGCAGCTCTGTCTTTGGCCCAAGGTAAGTATAACAAAATGTTAGAAACTATCATCATAATCATGATTGTTTTTGTCATCATCATCATCATCATCATCAACATCATGATGCAACCAAGTTGTCTGGTCACCACCATTTGTTTATGTTCTAAATAATAAAATTCAAGTAATCTTCAGTGTGTCTTTAAGAGACTCTCAAAGTTTTGTAAGAAATTCCCCAACTTATGTTGGCAGTTTTATTAAAGGTCCAGCTGCTCAACTAGGTCAGGTGTCATTCAAGGCTGGCTTGAATGACATGGTATGTACCTACCACACACTGTCAAATCTGAAATAACTGAAGGGCAGAAAATGCAATACCTTCTCTCATTAGTTACTCCCTTGTTGCAAAGAGCACACATGAGAAGTAAGAGGCTCTTGGAGGCATAGTGAGTATTTCTCACCATATGTATCCTTTCTTCCACTTCCTCTAGGGTTCTGCTTCTCGGGCTGAATCCCTGGATGTTCTCAAGTTTCCTTAGATGAGAGCAAACTTGTTAAGGAGCTGGGCAAAGCATACAATTTATTGTGGGATGACCTAGGAAGTCAGTGACTCATGGAAAGTCAGTCACCTCTCAATGTCTACTTAAATAAGATTCATGCCTTCAGTCCATGTGCTTTAAAGACCATCAGAATGACCTGGAGGAACACACAGATGTATTTTTAAATTTTGCAAAGCTATTGCATATTTACTTTGATGATATTACTTGTTGGTAGGGATTTCCTGCAGACAGGGTCTCTCCTAAATTACAGGGTTATTAGTGTACTTTCAATAAGATGACTTGTTTATTTGAATAATCTGCTATCTTGTACCTGTGTGTGTACTCAACCAGACAGCTGGTGAATACAGGCAAAATAAATCTTTTCTTATAAAGTAAAGTAGGATTTCACTCAGATATTTTCCAAAAAGAACTCTAAAAATAAACTCTACTGAACTTCAAATTTGAAAGGCTAATGGTTAAGGGTACATTTCACTGATCTTAAACAGGAATACAAATAGATCACAGAGTTGAAGTTCTAACAATCTGTCTACATATTCAATACTGGTAATTTCACAGACATTCATTCAATGATCACCATAATGTCTTCCATGATTTTTGCTGAGAGCAGGGACTAGTTTCTGAATGATTGATTTCTGGGGGCAGATTGTGGTGGTTCAAAGCATATATTTTCGCTTCAGAGGGAACTAGTTTCCAGTCACATTTCTGCAGTTCCAAGCATGTGATCCTGAACATATAAACTCAACTTCTGGGAACAGTAGCACATACATTCATGGTTGTTGTGAGGATTAAATGAGCTAATGTATATAAATGCACACTTCCTGGCCAAAAAAAGCACTCATTTTATGTGAACTTTCAACAGCATCATGATGATCAATACCACCACTTTGAAGTGGGAATGGAGATGGGTTGGTTAAAGCTATAGTTCCAACATCTTTCTGGATCTCTGGCATACCAGAAGCATTTGCTGTGTAACTTTGGGTCTCATTTTATTCAAGTAGAAAGTAGGCTCAGTTAAATCTCCTGAAAGGTATCCTCTAGTAGTAAGCCCAGCAAAATCAAATGCATTCATCTCTTAGAATTTGGAAGCAAATGTCAAGTCCTAAAATAGAACCATGGGAACATAAAACTGCACATATATTCAGTTCTCAATCGCTGGTGTTAATGAAGTTCAACTCAGAGCTAGACTTGGTGCTAAGGGCTTTATGTACACTATCCTAGAGATTCCTCTTGATAATATTGAGAATCAGGCATTGCCACTACAAGTGAGTAAACCAAACCTTCTGGAGATCAAGCAATGTGTCCAAAGACTCACAGCCAGAATGGAAGACCCCAAGTGCCAACTCAAAGCCAATGTTTCTATTAACCTCATTATATTCCCCTCAAAAGAGGAATAGGAATGTGTGAATCCAATCAGTACACTTAAAAGCAGGCCTGTTATCATTTTCCTTGTTTTTCATAAATTTAACAGTATTTTGCTTAGGCAAAATTGCCCCAGTGGTTTGTATTCCTTGAGCCTGAATAGACATCAATTGACAGCAAGGAAAAATTTTTACAAATATGCTGACTAAAAAGTGTGTGTGTGTGTGTGTTTGTGTGGGGAGGGGAGGCAGACCCTAGCTCTAAACTGATCATATTCCAGAGATATTCAACAACAGAGGCAATCAGGGTAGGAATACAAAAGAGGGTAGGTTGGAGTCTTCCAGAAATTTTATGTTTATTCTCAGACATTATTCCAAAGAAATCTATCAAAATGTTGCAGTGCAGTAAGAATGTGAATCATAATAACTTCACAGAAAGTAATAATTGTAATTAACATTTATCAAGCCTCATTATATGCCAGGCTCGAGGCCAAGTATTTAACCTATTTTCTTTTATCCTCCCTCCCTACCTTCTTCCCTTTTTCCTGCAACACACTTTTGAGGACCTACTGTGCATTTGGTGCTATTCTAGGCTCTGTGGATAGAACCCTGAATAAAATAGTCATGGTCTATGCCCTTAGGGAGTTATTTTTATATATTGCGTTTGGATACATAAGTACAAATTTTTGGAGGAAAATTGGAAAATTTGTATGAAAAGTCCTAAAATCTTTTAAACATTTGACGGAGCACTTCCACTGTAGGAAATTAACCTAAAGAAAGTTTTTCCTATAATAATGATCAACACAGAGTTGTTTATAATACATAAGAGCAACTAACAATATAAATAGTGAACAATTATGATTTAAAGAGATAAATTTTAATATTATCAGACATTGAGTATCACTGTAGCCACTAGAAATGATTTAGAATTTTATGAAATCATCCAGAAAAATGTTCATACTATTGTGATAGAGTATGCAATATATATTTTTACAAATCACAGACACAGAAAAAATAAGAAGGCTGCATAATCACCAGTTTTATAATAGAATCTCTGAATAACTGGATTATGGGTGATTTACATTTTATGGTTTTTTTATTTGTATTTTTCTAAACTCCTATAATGAATAAATACCACTGATAGAAAAGAAAATTACTTTACAAATGCTGTAGCCCTATTCATTTTCATTCCAGACACTTTGTTCTGAATCTCATGCTTCCATGTACATTTGTTTCTGAATCTCATATCTTCATATATATCTTTGAAACAGTGCAAACAAACAGAGGTAAAAAGTGTTCTATTTCAGTGATTACTGTGTCATACAGAGGCAGATAGCCCAGTGGGGAAGCAGAGAACTATATTAACATCAGTTCAGCAAATATCACTGTGCACCTGATATGGGCTCTAACTACAGTTTACTCACTTGTAAAATGAGAGGATTGGACAAAATTGTTTTTAAGGATATTGTCAATGATCAAAAATGATTCTCCTTGCTCTGTTGACACTGACCATGGCCTCTCAACACCGAGACATTTGTGGAAGTCCAGTCCTTGACACAAAGCTGCATGTGAAGAAAAGTCACACTTGTGATTCAAAGGGAGCAGAGAGTACAGGGTTTGCAGATGCACCTTCATATGTTTTCCCAGTCTAATTAGAACATTTCCAATAAAGTTCTGGTGCTTTTGTCGTGACAGTCCTTCTGTGTGTTATTTTAAAAACAGTGGCGCTTTTTTTCTCTCAAGCACGTGTTGCCTCCTAGGCAGTAGCAGTATAGAGTGGTGGGTAAGACAAAGAGCTTGGGACCACCCAGTTCTAGTAATGCCCTTTCCTAAATAAGTTATCTTAAGCAAGCTAATTTACCCCTCTGTTTCCCCATCCTTTAAACAGAAACAATTTGTGAAGATTAGATTAGATAACGCATGTTAAGTGCTCAGCACTTGCCTGGCATTGCATTGTTGCTGTTGTTTTACTTTTCAAGGGTCCTACCCTGAAGCTGCAGAAAATTCACACCTTAAGGTAATTGCTTAGCTAAAACCTTGTAGAAGATGAGAGTGCAAACTATAGCCCAAACTATTGCTACAAGATGCTGAATTTCACTTAGCTTTATTCTCAGAGAATGTCACTCCAACCAGATTCAGCAGGTAGGAAGAGAAAGAGTCTCAGTATATGGATACATTCTTCACTAAATAAAAAAATATCATAAGGTAATCAATTCATGTGACTGAGTGTATTTGCTTAATTTTTGAATGCCATGTCCTTTGCCACAGGACTTTGGTACATTCTCCTAATTCAAGCTCACACAATAATGCACTTATTTAACAAACATTTATTTTAAAAAATTTTCTTTTTGAGATAGAATCTTGCTTTGTCATCCAGGCTGAAGTACAGTGATGTGATCATAGCTCGCCGCAGCTTTGAACTTTCAGGCTCAAACAATTTTCCCTCCTCAGCCCCCCAAGTAGCTGGGACTACAGGTGTACACCACTATGCCTGGATAATCTTTAGTTTTATTTGTAGATAGGGTCTTACTATGTTGCCCAGGCTGTCTTGAACACCTGGCTTCAAGCGATCCTCCCACCTTTGCCTCCAAAAGCACTGGGATTACAGGTGTGAGCCACCATATCCAGCCAACACATGTATATTGATAACATAGTTTTGGGAGACAAAATAGCATGGAAGTTTATGCATGAATTCTGGAGCCAGACTACCTGGATTGGGAGCCCAGCTCTACCTACTAGCAATTTTTTAAACTTTCCTGTACCTTAGTCTCTTCATCTATAAAATGAGAATAATAGTAACATTAACCAACAGGACTGTGTAAAGTTCAATTAACTGATACACTTAAAGTACTCAGTTAAGTGTTAGATACTTGGCAGTTCAGTAAACATAAGCTAAAAAGAAACAAGAAGTGAACAAAATAAAACCACGTATGTACCTTAAAAACACACACAGACAGACACACACACACACACACACATACACCTTAATAGCTAAGTGACTTAAAAAAAAAACTTCTTAAAGGTCATCAACCTAAGTGGAAGTACTTTTCTTTTTCTTAAATTTAAACTTCATATTATTTTATTTTTAGAGATGGGGTCTTGTTATGTTGCCCAGGCTGGTCTTGAACTCCTGGCCTGAAGTGATCCTCCTGCCTTGCCTTCTGAAAGTGCTGGAATTACAGGCATGAGCTGCCACTCTTGGCTCAGAAGTACTTTTCTTCACAAATTAGTTCTGCCCCTATTTTATTCAGCTTTCAGACCAAATGCAACAAGAACTTGTGAAGGCCAAATGACAACAAGTATTTATAATGCTTGTGAAACACAGTGCACAGAATTTAATATGGTGTAGAATATAATAATATCACTATTTATTTGAACTGAGTTTTCTTGGAAGGAACCCAACACAGGCCTGAAAAATACAGAATCAGTTTCAGTGGTGTCACTGACCAAATTCATCCATGAACTGAATTAAAAATTGTGGGACAGGTTGGAGAAATACGTTCAGGATCTGAGCTACTACTTGCAGAAGACCAGACCACGCCATCAAGCATCCTTTCTCATTTCGAAGCTTCTTTGTTAACCCAGAACATGGGCTTTTTGACATAAACCACTGCTAGGAAATCACTGCACCAAGCAACTGGAGTTCTTTTTCCTGACTCATCCTGATCCCAGATACAGAAAACTGGTTATCTCACACCAATTAGGGATCGGGTTATTTTTGGATGGTAATCTAGTTTTTAGATAATTCCAAAAACTGTTTGTGGACTTCCAATTTTCAGAGAACATTTTTTAAAAAATTGAAAGCATTCTGAGTGTGGGGTGTGTGTATGTGCATGTGTGTTTGGGGAATTCATTCCTCAAAATCATTAGTATAAATTGTAAATAGCACTTTGGAAAAGCCCTAGAAAAACAAGGTCTCTAATTAATGCCCAATTTGTTGTTGAGGCCTGTGGAATTCCCTAAGCTGTCCTAGAGACCAGAAATCTAAGCAAGACCCAAGGTCCTTGGGTTTCCATCTTAGTTATGTCTCTCTTCGCTTAAACCTTCTCAAACAAACAAGCAAACAAATAAAATATACACTCAAAATCTGCCAAGATAAATGTGAATACATGAGCTAGTAAAACTCAGATGATAACTCTAATTTAAGTAAAAGGTCTGATAGAGTGATGGTTAAGAGCTAGAGTTCTGAAGTCAGTCTGGGTTCAATTCTCAGCTCTACCACTGGCTGACTGTGAAACCTTGGCAAGTTACATAATGCCTCTAAAGTTTCCTTTCATGTAGAATGTGGATGACACTTGCACCAGCCAGATAAGGTTGTTGTGAGGCATACATAAATTAATGATAGAAGCTTGCCTTTACAAGCCTGCTACATCTGTTTTCAGCTCTTTTTGTATGTTTCCTAACTACTCCTCACAATGGACTACGGGATATGCACTTTTTCCCTTCTCCTCTACTTACAGACAAGACAACACTTATGTAGTAACTTGTAGAAAAACCACAGAGCTGGTAAGTGCAGGAGGTAGTATTTGAACTCAGACGGCCTATCTCCAGAGCCCATGTGTTAACCCTTCTGCTGTGAGATGTGTGATAGTCACAGGCATTTAGTAAGTAGCTGTTGATATTAGCTATAAATGCTACTGCATCACTGTCCACGGTGGACAGTCATGAAAAACAGAACAAAAACCATTGCTAATGTCTCTCATTTAGCACCTGAACTTCCCTAGGAAAGGGAGGGCCCTGCTGACACATATTTGTAAGCTAGAAAATCTGTAGTTCATGTTTATAAGACAGAGGCAAAGAATTAAGAGCCCTGCCTGATGAATATTCTGGTCTCAGTAGCTTAGGTAAAGAATTTTCCAGAACCAAATTTCTCCCCACTCTTGCACATTATATTACAGAATGTGGATGCCAGTAAATATCTTTTGGGAAGCCCTCCTTAAAATCAGTGTCTCTGCCAGAGCCTCATAGATTCCCAGGGGACCTTTGTCTGCAGGCTGCTGAGACCTGTTAGTCTCAGAGTCATCCACAAGTTACCCTAGTGTTTACTGACCATCTCCATCTTCCTGGAGGGAAGATTGCATATAACTGAAGATTCCTAAACAAGAATAGGCCTTTTCTTTCACAAATTCTTGAATTCTGTCCTACCTCAGGTCCTTTGCACACACTAAAATATTCTTCCAACAACTCTTGGCAAGGCTGGCTCCCTCTCACCCTCTGGTATCATTTTAAAAATCACCTTCTCGAAGACACTTGCTCTGACCATCCAATCTAAACCTCTTCCCCTACAATCCACTCATCACCTTCACCTTGTTTATTTCCTCATGGTATTTATCGTTTAAAAAAAAACTTGTTAGTAAATGCCCTAGGTATAAGCCCCATGAGGTAGGGCCCTTGTTCATTACTACACCTCTTATCTTAGCATGTGATGCTCAACAAACATATAAGTTTGATCCTCCTTACATCAACTGTATTCCTCAGACTTTTCTTCTTGTTTCTTTGGACTGCGTCTTTAAGGCTTTTCTTTCTTTATTGATGTTATTTCAGGTTCTTCCTCATAGACCCTCATTTATTCATTCATTCAAAAAATATTTATTGAGTGCCCATAAAGTGCCAGACATCAGAGCACAAAAAAGAATAAATCACATTCTGGACTTTGTGGAAATTTTCAGTCCATTGGGCAAGGCAAATGTGGAGAGATGATTTCAACAGAACATTCAGTCCACCACTGGTGTTATGGAGTACAGAGGGCTCACAGTCAAACCTGGGTAGTAGGGGGAGGCTACTTGCAAGACATGAAAGGGGAGCTGATTTCTGAAGGATGAATGAATCAAATAAAGAAAGTTGGGACAGCTATTCCAGGTAGAGAGAACAGCATCGGCAGGGGTACACAAATCATGACGGTGGAGATACTCTGAAGCAGATAAATATTAAATATTAGATGGCTAAGTGTGAGGAAAGGAGATATGGGCCAAATAAGGGATAGTCTTGAATCAGGTGCTAAAAAGCTTGCACTCGATTCTATAAGCAATTAGAGCTACTGAAGGTTTTATTCAGGAGGATGAACTCTTCAGAGAAGGTATAAAGTTACTGGATTTTTTTTTTTTTTTTTAGATAGGCCTTGCTGTGTTGCCCAGGCTGGAGGCAGTAGTGGTCCTCCACACCTGGAAGGTCACTATATTGATGCTAAACTTAGTGTGGACACCCAATGGACATAGCACACTATAGCCCAGAACTCCTGGGCTTAAGTGATCCTCCTGCCTCCGTCTTACCTCCCAAGTAGCTGGGACAACAGGTACACACCACCATACCAGGCCTTACTTGGATTTTTAAGATGAAACCTTATGGCTTCTTTCCTTTGACTCCTGAAGGGCGGCGATTTTCACTTGGTTAAGTTAAGAAAAAGGATGATGAATTCCATGAAGGAGTAATATAAGAAGACAAATGATGTGTTAAAAGACATTAAATTTTCTTTCTGGAGAAGGTCTATAGAAGAGAGAGTCTAGAGGTGGGTATCATTGCACCTCTTTTTTATATTGGCATCATTTGCTTAAGCTCTGAGATGATTTCACTTTGATTGGGAGCTATTTCTGATTCAACTTAAATGACCTGCATAAATATTTTATAACCATTCAGGATCAGCATATTTGTGGATAAGCTAGACTACTTAATAACATTGTGTGTTTTAGTGCTGCAGAGAAAAAACATTGAATACATGTAGGGAAGGTTGGAATAAAAACAAAAAAAAATGTGTGACAAGAATTCTTTAGATGATCAAGCCATTGCTATAAAACACTAGTTCTTGTTAATTTAATGTTTAGTAATCACCTACTAATTAAATAAATCCTAGAATATTTCTAAGCTTAACTCATCATTTTTCTTAAAACTTATATTTACAATTTCACCAACCACTGTTTCCCCCTTTTTTTCTAAAAGTAAAAGAGAAGTGAGCTGGTATAGAGGTAGCCTGGAGAAATTAACCTTTGTACAGAGTTCATCTGTATTATCCAAGCCCAAATTTTCCTCCCAGAAAAATTGCAGTTTGAGTTACTGTGTGGGTCCTTCTCAAGGAATGTTCAGGAAACAACCCTTTAACTCCATTATTTTCTTGTTGGGGGACAGCAGTTGTGCCTTTACGTTTTGTTCTTGCTTATATGATGGACCTACAAATTTAGTCATGTCCCGTGACTATGTTTGATTTCTTCATGGGTAGAAACAGTCTTTGACTTATATGTCACCATTCAACATCTAGTGCTTTGCATGTAGTATATGCTCAAAAACTGTTTAATGAATAATGAGTGAATTAGTTAATTAACTCTCACTCCACTCTACCTCCTGTCTGCTATAAAACATAGATATCGCCATAAGACAAAGTAAAAAGGTTTCTTGAAAGTAACCTACAACAAAATAATCTTTTGAGACTTCAAAATGTAACATATATTTCTGAAAGGCAATCATGAAAGGCTAGGCGCAGTGGCTTACACCAATCCTAGCACTTTGGGAGTCTGAGGCAGGAGGATTGCTTGAGCCCAGGAATTCAAGACCATCCTGGGCAACATAGCAAGACCTCATCTCCACAAAACATAAAAAATAAGCTGGGTATGGTGGCATGTCCCTGTAGTCTTAGCTATACCAGAAGCTGAGGCAGGAGGACTGCTTGAACCCAGGAGTTGGAGGTTACAGTGAACTATGATTGTACCACTGAACTACAGTCTGAGTGACAGAGAGAGATCCTGTATCTAATGAATAACAAAGGCCATCATGAAGAATACAAGGAAAACTTAATGTTTAATATTCATTCTTTCAACAAATATTGAGCATCTACTGTGTTCTAGACACTATACTTGGAACCGTGAATGCAAAAGTAGGTATGAAAAATATGGGAAATAAACAATATAAAATAAACATTCAATAAACATTCCAGATTAAGATAAATGCAATGAAGCATTCAGGGCCAGGTGCCATGGCTCACATCAGTCCCAGTAGGGAGACCACCCTCTACTCATCTTTTAAAGTTCATCCCAAGTGTTCCCTATGGAAACATTCTTCATTATCCCTAGGATGTGTTAGTTACTTTCTCTTGCCTCCTCTCTTCAGTCTTTCTACATAGGTTCCTTACTTTGTTTCCTAGGAACAGGCCTGCTTTTCAGTGTTTATACCAGATTATGAACAAGGATCTCACACACAGTAGATGTTTATTAAGAATATGATGAATGAATGAATGGAGGCCTGCACTAGTTCATAAAGGATTAGAAGCTCCCAGGTGCTGACGGAGAACTCATTACCATGAGTATCTCCAGACATCAGCAGATATTTTGGCATTAACTTTACCAGTCACTCTTGGTGTTATCCTATAGAACTGCTTATGCAAGCTTTACCTGGTGGTCTTTTTCCAGCATCATTTTGCAAGGGTCCTCCTCTGGACATTGTATGTGGGTCACGTGTGTCTAAACTGCTCTCCAGGAGAAGAGTAGCACTTCCCAGATAGTATACCACGTTGCCAACTCTTTACCTGGGTACTCTGAGGAATTTTTCTTAAACAGAAGGATAAAGACCCAAATAAGGAGGCTAATTGTGCACCTAACTAGATTCTGGCTTTTGTAACTGAGAGCTCCTTTGTCTAGTGTTGGTCATATAGCCTGGTGGCAAAGTGCTTGCGCTTTGGAGGCAGACATCTTAGATTCAAATCTGGGCTCTGGCACCTACTCCCCTAACAAAGTCACCTATGAAACGCTCTCCCCTGCTATCTTGGTAGGAAAAATTATACCTTCACAGACCCATTCTAAATTTCTTTCTATCTTAAATAACTTATTTCCTCTATGGAATATATGTGGGTCTAAATATATTTTATAAAGCAGTAAGATGATGCTAAGTTTAAGAGCACAGATTCTAGAGTCAAACAGACTACACTCAAATGTTGACTCTTCTGTGCATGTGGCCCTGGGGGTTTGTTTAACCTGAGTCTCCACCATGTTTGTATATAAAAGTAGCTAGTACTGTATGCTTCTAGAGTTGTAATAGGGTTGGAAGAGATTATGTATGTAAAGGGCTTAGCCAATGTATGGGAAATGGGAACTCAATGAACTTAGCCACTACCACTCCCGCCATTGTTGGGAAGTGATGATTCTCCATGATACTTCTCTACTTCTTGTGACAGCTTTTATTCTTGACTATCCTTTCAAGGATGTTTATATGTCAAATAGTTTTGGAAGACAGAGATAAAGTTTTTCTGCAGAGTGGAGGGAAGCTTTCCTGATCATGATCATAAAGATGTCTCCTTCCAGAACAAAGACTGGGCAGGTTTGCTAGTGGTGCTTTATAAAATTGGGTTTTCCTAAGCTTGGGGCACCTCAGCTGTGATACAGACCCACTGAATATGCAGCATCTGCCTGGGCTTTCCCATGTCACCCCATGCGACTTGGGAAACATGGGAAACCAGTGCACACAGGAAACACATATCCCCTGCTGTGCTGTGAATAGGACAGTTCTTTGTGTCATCTGCCAGGACTCAGGTAACACTGACTTGCAAGTAGACCAAAATTACAGACTCTTCACAATTCTTGACAATTGTCATCATCATCATCATCTTCTTTTGGGTGAAGAAAATGTTGACAGCAAATATTAAGGTTTTAAAACTAAGTGGAATTCTTTGTATAATTCGGGGGTATGACTCCCTTTGACTTTACTATCTGGGCTATAGCTAGTTTATTCTACTCTAACTCAGAATCATGTAGAAAAATGAAAATTAAATTGATTGGGAAGATATTTTAAATGTCATTTCACTTTGGGTGTGTTTATTGAATAAGAGTTAACCTGACTGATCAAATATAGAATTAAATTTAAGTTCCAAGTTACAGATTTATATTATCTTTGTTAATATAAACATGTTCATTTATTTTTCCTGGTTTTGAAGAAATAGAATTCAAAATCAGAGACACCCGTGCAATTTGGTATATATATTGTACTGCCATAATTTTGTTGAATGTTTTTCTTAACATGCTTTTTATCTGTGTCATTTTTGTTAAATGGTTTGGAATAAACCAAAGCAACAACAAAAAGATTAAAACATCTCTCCCAGAAAACTCATTTACAAAACATTCTTCTTTGATTTCTTAGTAATAAAACAATTTTATACCTAGAGCCCCCGATTTAATTTTCCTTTTTTCTATTTTTATACAAAGTCATTTATTTTCCTTTTTCAGGAGAACATAGCTTAGCTACCTTTGTTAAGGTGGCAGGCTGGGGTAGATAGTAAGAGGAGAGTCAAGTGAGTCAAATGGACCTTGGTTTAAGTCCTGGTTTCATCACTTACCAGCTCTAACCTTGAACTATAAGCCCCAGTTTTCTCATCTGTCAAACAGGCATTATAACACAAACTTCACAGCTACTGAGAGATTTAACTGAAAGAGTTCTTTATGAACACTAGTTAAAAGTGTGCCTATAAAATAAGAAAAGAAAGAACAGAAAATTCCGTAAATGCCATTGATGTAAAAATTTTTTGGCAGATGTAAAGCTGAATACAAAGAATTCCTGTTCCACAACTTTTCTTCGGCTTTATTACTTTGGCTCACTCTGAAAGATTAAAAAAGAAATAAGCACATAGAATTTTTATTTATTTGCCATGAGGATGATGCTGAAGATACTGTCTTCTATATTTTTCAGTGAGGCCCCAATGAAGACCTGGGCAAAACATTTCTTTTATACCTAAGTTTCCGATAATCTTGTGTTGCCTTAAGAAATTTCTATGCTTTTATTTCATGAACCATATCAATCGTGTAACTTTTCTGTAGTGCTATGGCCACATTATGGAAGCTCTAAATGAAACCTGTGACTGAATGTTTAAAATCTAACAGTTCTAAGTTGATATTAATAATAATGGTAACTACCATTTATTTAGCAACAATCATGTGCTAAATGTTCACAAATCATTTCTACTCCTAACATCGATCCTGTGAAGGATGCTGTGAATTATGCCATTTGCAATGTTTTCACTTTTTTCTTTTTACATAGCTGGGATTCTCAACCAGGGATGATTTTGCTCACCTTCCCCAAGGCATATTTAGCACCATTTTACAAATAAAACAGACTTGAACAAGTGATGCAAATTTGTTCAATGTCATCCATGAAGTGAAGCTGAGATTTGAGTCTGGGTAAATCTGACCTCAGAATTTATGTTCTTTGTACAAGCGTACTTCACTTCCAAAGTTTTAATCATAGAGCCTGTCTATATTTTCCTGAATCTCAACTTTTCTCTCTTTACAGTTGTTTATTTTATTGAACACAATCTTGCAAACATTACTCTTCCATCTAATTTTGCTTGCATTAAAGCGTGCTTTGCTACTTCTCTCCAGTGAGGTTTTTGTGAAGACAAAGATTCAGATATACAAATTTGCCTTCCAAAGTTGACCCACACAGCAGAAGTCTAGTGTGTATAAACAAATAATAAATATCAATGGAAATTAAACAGAGTAAACAGCAGGATACGTAAGGCCAAGCCAAGTGTTGACTATAACCTAATTTTATAAGTATGGACCGGACCATTGAAGCCAGATTAAAACACACCTGCACCTATGTGCACACATACTCTACTAGGTTTCGTGAGGCATTGTCTAAAAATTCTACATTTTCAAACCCAGCATGTCTGCTGGTCCTTGCATATGCGTATTCTATGCCTGGGGAGTACTCCTTGTTCCCATTCTTTACCTAATTCACTTCCACTCATTCTTCGAATCTCTGAACCACCTTCACATTCACTGAGCAATCTCCAACTCACCCCATTTCTGGACTAGGTCAAATCCTCCTAAGACCCCTAACCAGTACTCAGCCTCTTCCTCTTCAAAGTGATAGACACTCAATACATTTTCATTGAATGAGTCAGCGAATCTTTGGTTAATAGACTTTGATGGGGGTGAATTTAGAGACCTTGGGTGAGGGAGATGGTTTTGAAGTGAAAAGGGCTTGAAATATACCTTTGACATCCCAGGTGTTGAGTGAATTGAATAAACACTGACGGGACACTTAGTAAGTGAACACTCATAATGCTAGACACCTTCACACTTTTTCAAATTAAGGATCTGAAGCTAGTTCTCTATGGTGTTCCCTCTTTTCCAAGGGTCTCTAAGCAGGTTACAGACATCCTTCTCTTTCCTACTATTCTCTGGTCCAGAGTGCTGATCCAGAAAAAAAGGGCCACTTCTCTATGTTCCCAAAGTAGGTCATTTTTTATAATACCTCTGCGCTGCTAAGAGGCACTAGTTCTCAGACTCAGAGGTAGACTGCCTCAGGGTCATCCGGTAGTACTAAGTGGGTTTCTAAGATGAACAAGAAGAGTGCTTAGGAATGGAGAGGGCTAGTCGGGCTCGGTGGCTCAGCCTGTAATCCCGTGCCTTTGGGAGGCTGAGGTGAGTGGATTGCCTGAGCCCGCGGGTTCGAGACCCGCCTGGGCAGCGAGACCTCATCTCTACAATAAATCAAAAAAATCAGCTGGGCATGGTAGTGTATGCCTGTAATTCCGGCTACTTGGAAGGCTGAGGCAGAAGGATCGCCAGAGCCCAGCCGGTCGAGGCTGCGGGGGCTGGAAGCGGCCACGCACTCCAGTCTGGGCGACCGAGTGAGACTCCAACTCAAAAAAAAAAAAAAAAAAAA
>NW_007225430.1:77414-82006 GCF_000164805.1 Carlito syrichta
AGGAATGGAGAGGGCTTTGAGGCAGAGAACACTGTCTCTACTTTGCTTCCTCTTCACACACCTCTCTCTTCCGCCTTCAGGATCTGTTTTAATGCTCAGAAGAGCTGAGTCATACAAGTTCACATCACTACTCTTGCTGGGTGACTAGTTGACTGGGTAGACCCACAGGGTTGAGTACCCACTAGCTGAGGAAGGAGGAAGCCTTTGCTCTGAGGTGGTTGTTCCTTGCAAACACAGAGAAAGCTTAGAAAACAGTCTGTAAGACATCAATGTAGAACTATTCCTGGAATGGGATTTGTAATATTTTCATTAAAAAAATTTTCTATATAGATGGGATTCTCAAACATGGATGATTTTGCTCTCTTTCCTCCAAGGGATATTTGGCAAAGTTTGGACTTTTTTTTTTTTTTAGAATTGGAGTCTCACTCTGTTGCTATGCTGGAGTACAGTGGCATGCTCATGGCCACTCCAGTGTTGACCTGCTGGGCTCAGGTGATCCTTCCGCCTCAGCCTTCCTAGTAGTCAGAACCACAGACACTTGCTATCATGCCCAGTTAATTTTGTATTTATTGAAGACACGAGATCTCGCCAAGTTACTTGGGCTGATCTTGAACCCACGGGCTCAGGCAATCCACTTGCCTCAGCCTCCCAAAGTGTTGGGATTACAGGCTGAGACACCGAGCCTGGCCTAGACATATTTTTAGTTGTCACAACTGGGGGCTGGGGAGGTTGCTACTAGCATCTAGTGGGTAGAGGGCCGTACTACTGCAAAACATCTCACAGTGTATGTGAATAGCCCTTGACCCACATGTCAATAGTAGTGAATTAAGAAACCCTGAAATACAGCTATGTGACTTTGGTTTTCTTGTGCCTTCATTTTCTCATCTGTAAAAGTGGGCAAAATAATAGTTCCTATCTGACAAGGTGAATGAGAGTGTTCAATGAGTTACCATCTATACAGTTCTCTTGGCCCATAGAAAGAGACATACTAAATGTTAACAAATACTAAATCACTGCCTAGTTTAAATATCCTTCCATCTTTCCACTGCTTTCAGAATAACTTCAAGGTCTTCCGCTGACCTTGTCCTACATCTTCTCACCAGTGAAGCCTCATTTGCCAGTGTCTAGTCCCTGAACATAAACACCTGTTTCCTGTCTGGGGACTTTGTACTTGCTGTTCCTTCTCCCTAGGGTGCCCTTTCCCTGCCTTTCGCTTGGAAAACCTTCTAGCTTCACCAGAAACATCACTACCTCAAAGAGACTTTCTCTGACCAGATTGCCTAAGTAGGACTCTGATTTTATTTTCTATCATGGTTCCCTGCTTCTTTTACAATCTTGCTCACAATCAGGACTAATGAATTTGTTTGCTCACTTGATGAGTTTCTCAGTTGATTGTAAGTTCCACAATGATGGGGACCATTATGCCTGTACTGCCTACATCAAGGACCACAATAAATACTTGGTAAATGAATGAACAAATGAATGAATGAATTAGAGAGCTGAAAAACCACTCTTTCTTTGATGCTGGAAGAAATGAAACAGTGAAGACTCAGAGTCATTTGAGGTCAAGGGCATTCTGCTTTAATAGCTTCAACTTTCTTAAGAGGAAAGGCCACTGTTGCCAGGGGCAGCAACTCTAGATAGAATATGACTGAATTGGAGGACAGGGAAGAGTGATTGAGAGAGGAAAAACACATTCGATCTATGTTGAAGGGCAGTCCTTATTTAAATTAACGTTTAATTCTACTGACCTAGTTTAGACTCACTAGCTTGACAAGTTTGTATGTGGCTTTTGTTTCTTTTGGAAAGAGACTCACCAGAGATTACAGCTGCAGAAATAACAATGCATTCCAACATATTGCTCCCCGGTGATTTGAAATGCCCCTAGAAATAGCTCAGTATTGCTGTTGCCTTGCAAATCTATAACATGCATTTGGCATAAGTGCTTTAATAGTGGGTAGCTATAGCTCCAATTACAGCATATCACAGTGATTTCCAGTCTGTCCTTATTTATTTACTTGTGTTAAATAGTGAAAGGACAAAGTCACACAGTGTTGATGTGCTATCTATATTATATATATAATATGTACTCACATTTTCATGGGGTGGGGGACAAAACACTCAAATATAGAGAGTGAACAAAGCACAAGTAATCATGAGTCTTAAGAACCAGTATCAAGAAATACAGTGGCTCAAGGATGGAAAAACAGAGCTGTAATCAGTACAGGGAAGGGTTTTTCATTCTCAGCACTATTGATATTTTGGGTCAGATAATTCTTTGTTGGGGCTGTCCTGGATATTGCAAGATGTTCATGTAGAATTTGTGCCTTCTACCCACTAGATGCCAGTAGCACTCACCAGTTGTTACAATACAAAAAATGCTTCTTGACATTATGTACTGTTCCTTGGGTGGAGGTGGGGGTCAAAATCGCCCCTAGTTGAGAACTACTGATATTGATGATTCATATGTTAACATTTCTTAATTTCATAGGCATCTCTTTCTGTGCCAACTAGGTACATCATCTCAGTTACTCCTCAAGGGCAATCTATGAAGTATTATTAACTTTGTCCCCCTTTCTCTGAGGAAGACACTGAGGCTAAGTCATCTAGTAACTGTCTTTGATCATTCCATTAGGAAGAGGTAAAAGCATGATTCACACTGAGACTTATCTGATTTTAAATGTTACTGCTAAACTGCTAGGCTAATAGGTAGAACTTTTCTCAATCTACATTTAAAGTTAAATCTTCCACCATTTATGAACTGCCTTCAACTGGTTTTTCTTTCCTTTCCTTCTGCAAACACTTATCAGTGCCAATTATATGTAAAGCAGCTGTATTAATATACTGGACCAGGAAGCTCCACTGCCTACCCTGCTTACTTCCCCAGATCCATTCACTCTCCTCCTTGCTCTGTGTTCAAGGATGTCAGTTTCTACAGACCGTCTTAACACCACCACCACCACCAGCACCACCACTCCCTTCCTTGCCTGCTGCCTTCCTCCTGTTGAGTTCAACCAATGAGAGGGACCAGCAGAACAAAGGGTGGGGAGAGAGAGATTGGGATATTTCTTCTACTGGCTCCCTTCCTGCCAGATTGCAGTTTGGCACTTCTCTATCTAAACCCACAGTCTTTGCTGTGTGGCCTGTCTTTCATGGCTCCAAACTCTCACTAGTGACATCCCCCTCTGACTCCTCAAGCTAAAAGTATTATGGGTACCTGCTGTTGCCAGCCCCTGGGTGCTTCTCCATTCCCTATTCTGCCCAGTCTTCTTTAAATAGTCTCTTCATTATGCACCCCTCAATTATCCAGTCTGGGTGAGTCAGCTGTTTTCTGCTATGACTGATATGGAAAATGAAAGAAACTAATAAAGGATGAAAGCTTAACCCTTGCTTTGGAAAATTTTCAACCTAATTGAAGGACAAATCATTCAAACCAAACAACGAGTAATTATATTTTACATGGAAAATATGCATATACTAATAATAGTAGTAATGGTAAAGACTATAATTTATTGAGCATCTACTTTAAACCAGGGCATTTAAAGTCTTCCTCTCACTTAATACTGAGAATAACCCTGTGGGCTGTGTGTTATTGGTCTCACTTATAGTCGAAGAAATAGGATTACAGAGATTAGGTAACTTGTCTAAGACCATATAGCTAGAAACTGACAGAGCCTGTTACTGAATTTAGTGATCAAAAGTAAGTTGAATTGAACTAATATTAGCTTCAATTGCAACCAAATGCAATCTAAAAAAAGAAAACAAGCATAAGAACAAACAAGTATTTTAGAGAGAACTGTTTCCAGTTGAAAAGGCACTAATTTGGATGACACTAATTCAGAAATTGTCCTTGCTCAGGCAAAGAATCTGCAAGTCTTCCTGAATAAGATGCTGGAATAATTATTTCCTCTCTAACATTTACAATCTTAACTGAGACAGTGAAGAATGTAGTCCAAAACTGATCATTTGTTCAAATAAAGGTTTGAAAAGTTAAGGATTACTTCAATGGGCTTTTAACTCTTGCATTTTAGAGAGTTTGTGTTCATGATATATTATTGCATAAGGGAATTAGATATTTTGACCCCTAGGGTTTGACCCTGACATTTCAATGCCACAAATATTTTGATTACAAACATTAATCAGATTTAAATCAACAATGGAGAATCTTCATTAAGGTAGTTGTTTCTTGGGTAAATGTCATTATGCCAATTTAATTCTTTAATCACATGTCTATTCAGCACGACTGAATCATTGCCAGTTTTTCCATTGTCATATTATCAAAATTATTTTCAAAGGGGTGAACTTAATTATTTTGATCAACTCATAAACATGTGCTTCACTTATCAGTTTTTATTCAAAATTATTTTTACTCCATGCTAAATATTTCTAAGTAGGAAAATCATAAATGAGATAAAAGATTGCTAGATTTATGAGAAAATTGGGGTGCAAATTTTTGAGAGTCAGACTCAAAAAATGTGACAGCTAGTGAGATCAAGAAGCAGAGATCAAGAGACAGAGAGAAAAGAAGAGAAAGCCCGCCGGGCTCGGTGGCTCAGCCTGTAATCCCGTGCCTTTGGGAGGCTGAGGTGAGT